>NC_061109.1:106813001-106815501 GCF_015104395.2 Macrobrachium nipponense | reverse complement strand
TCTGGGGTTGGCGTTGATGTCCCTTCTCCTCCCTCATCTTCGGCCTGGGCAATCAAATCACCGAAAATAGCACTGGCCTTCTGGCAGATTGCCGTCTCGGTTATCATATCGCCAGCGATTTCTTTGTCTTTTATCCGTACAAGCAGCAGCCTCTCCATCTCATCATACACATGGCTCCTCTTGTTGGACAAAATAGTCACACCCTTGGAAGGTGTAGCTGCTTTGATAGCTTTCTTCTGCTTAAGGATGGTGCCTATTGTCGACGGATTTCGGCCGTATTCATTAGTGATCACACTTAACTGCATGCCAGCTTCATACTTCTTAATGATCTCCATCTTTGTATCCAAAGAAAGCATCCTCTTCTTTCCGTGAACTTCAGCAACATTCATGGGACCCATGGCTATAATTAAGTTAATTAAGTTCACAAACAACACGATAAAGTATACGTACAAGTAGAAAGCGAAATCACAAACACGAATTTACGTTAACTAACACACTACGTATATGTGAACAAATGCATTCCGCATGCGTACGATAACGCTGGTGCGACGAAGTGGCCGAATGATGCCTTTACATAGAGGCACGATGGGATAGATGCTGTCCACTAGGAGAGCAGGATCTTACGGCAGTGACTAGCATCAGGAACCAATGGGAAAGCGGGAGGATGGTGGAGAGTCTACAGAGTTGGAGGCGTGCGGGTCTTAAAATTGTTCTCGGCGGTCCGGGCGAATCTCGGACTTTCCAGTACACCCTTTCGTAACCTGAATTATTTTTGTATGCAGAAGCAAAAAAATCTTTGTCTTTGCTTTCGTAACTTGGATTTTTCGTAAGTAGGGACTTTCATATGTCGAGGTTCCACTGCATGTATGTATGTATGTATATGTATATCTATCTATCTATCTATCTATCTATCTATCTATATATATATATCTATATATAAATCTATATATATATGTATACATCTATATATATATATCTCTCTGTATGTATATATTTATGGGCTCAGTCCGTGTCGCTTCGTGAAATATATCCCTTCAGTTCATATTTCTGGGTAAATGATACTAACATTACCAGAGAAAAATAAAAGAGGGGGATGTCAGAGTATCCTGACTCGCTCACCCTAAATAAAAAGAGGGTGTCGGTATGGTACTGGGGCGAGTGAGACCACTACCACGGACCTCTTGTCATTTAGAATTCTCCTCCAACAAAATCCCCCTCCCCGAAAGAGCTGATACACAGGCCGCGCCAGCAACTACTACTCACCCACCCACGCTGACAACAGCGCCTCTCGTGGCCATCCTTTTCGTTAGCGACATTCCACACGCACGTGAATTTTTGAGCTCTGTGTTTGTGCTTTTCCTTTCTGGATTTACCTGACGTCATGGAGTTCCAAGCTATCGCCGCAGCTAAGTTAAGTACTGCCGAAAGGTTACACGTAATTTTAACCAGTCAGGATCCGTTTTCAACCGTTTTTTAGGTTAATTAACAGCACCTCCTTGTCAGGCCTCGGGCCCGCCAAGCCGGCTCGCCTCGTGTTTCTTTGCTAGCTCCTTCGGTCTCCCATACCGTTGTCGCTATTAATGTGCAGTATTTATGATTCTTATTATGATTACATTAAGTGTGGTGCTAAATGTGGAGCTATTTTATCATTTATTTTATCACATTGTACTTTAAGGAATCCTATGCCTATGTCTTAGCCCAGTGTTCATGCATGCATGTTCCTTTGTCTAGGTCTGTTAGGCAGGTGGGTTTTACCCACTTATTCTTTAGTCCTGCCACCCTGGCCGTCGCCCTCCGTTTTACGTATCGGTAGAGGCCAGCTCCCGAGCTGTTGGTCTACCTACCTTCCAGGTAGGCTAGCCTAACTTCTCCTGGACGCCCCCCCCTTTTTCTTTACTCTCGATTTCCTTCCTTTCTGTTTTATTACTTTTACGATGTGTTTTGCTTGTGTTGCATGTTCGAGACGGTTCGTGTTAGCCTAGGCTACATTTTGTCTGTCCCATTTGCCAGCGTGGTCCAACCACGTTCGCGGTGGGCCAGCTGATCACCACGAGCCACCAACTCAGTCCTCCATCTGCCTCCCTCCCCTCTCGCGGGGGGGAGGCAGTCCTCGCTCGCTCACGGTCGCCACGGCAACCAACCGGGCACTCCTCCCCCCATCCAGGCAGGATACGGGAATTACGGGGGGGGGGGGGGGGGGGGGGGGGGGGGGGGGGGGGGGGTCTTGAGCCTGGCTCGTATACAGTTCTCTCCCTGGGACCCGGTGGGGGTCCCTCGTGCATTCGGGTTGGGTTGGCCAACCCGCCCGCTCGTACTGGGTCCTCTTCGGGTCTCGTAGCTCTCTCCTCCCTCGGTCTACCCTCTCTATCCGTTCTACGGCGGACTCACTGGCTCCGCCAGCTCCGTGGGGGGTAGCAGAGAGTAGCTCTCACATGCATCCATGTTATCTACATTTATAATGCCTTTTATTTATTTCATTGTTCTGTTATCACTTTTCCAC
>NC_061109.1:106728001-106803001 GCF_015104395.2 Macrobrachium nipponense | reverse complement strand
ACAATGCAGGAGGGGAAGCCCACCAACAGGTCAAGAACTCATATTTATTAAGTTACAACGTTTTGAAGCCAACCAGCAGGCCTCATTTTCAAGCTACAAAGTAACAATATCTGATTAGTACAATAAAATTAAGCTACAATATTAAAATACTACCTAACTATTTATGTAAATAGTTAGGTAGTAAAGGATGCTAAACTGCTTAATGAGCAACAACTCTTTACAGGTACAATAAAACAATCACAGTTAAAAATACAAATAAGGACCAACCGTTGAGTGCGAAGACAGAGGAAAAACTAACAAAAAACGTAAACAGTTCACGAGAGGTAAAGAGGTGTAGACGTGGCATGGGTGTTCAGTGAGGGGACCAGTTTTTTTTAATAAACAATGATTCATTAATTGTTAAAACCTTATGATTGGAAGCTCTGCTCTGCCCAAAACTTTGAAGTCCTTGTACTGAACTGAATACCTACATTTATCAGTATGATCCCTTATGTTGGAAAATTCGGGATTAGAAAGCTTAGTGCCAGTTCTAGTATAGCTGACAGCTCTATGACTGTCGATTCGGACCTTAAGTAACCTATGTGTCGATCCAATATAGGTTCCTCGATTATATCGAAGACAAGTAAATTTGTAAATAACACGAGGTCATCAATGGATCCAGACGGTCCTTGAAGCCGAAAAGGCTACCGATATTCAGTGGGTTTGTGGGTATAATTTTGGCTTTCATGGCAGGGAGATGACCAGATATTAAAGCATGGAGTTCCTTATGAAAAGTTGTGTCGTGAATAAAAGGAAGGCTGGCATAGAATGGTATAATCTTAAAATCAAGAGAACAAAAACTACAAAAAATTGTACCAAGATCAGTGAATGTCTTTTTTTCTGAAAATAATTTGCCGAAAATTGTATTTTTCCTAACTATACAAACTGAGGTCCTTTACAATAGGAATGTAACTTGCGGCAGCTGGAACCGGTTGTAAGCTTCGAACAAGGGAGTTCGGTAGTTAACTGCTTGTCCAACAGTCAGCGCACCGCGCGACTAGGAGGTGAAGATCCACTTTGCTTTAGGCCCAGGAAAAAACAGAGTGAGGGGTGGCATGAGGTGGGACTATGTGTAAAGGACCTCGGGTTTGTATAGTTAGGAAAAATACAATTTTCGACAAATTGTTATTTGTTCCGATACGAATGCAAACCATCGGTCCTTTACAATAGAAAGACTCACTTCTTGGTGGGTGGAATCTGAGTCTTATGAACAGACTGGTGTTCATCCAACCTTGGTTCCCTCCCTGGTCAAAAGAGCAGAGGGAGGGATCCTAGCCTCTGCCCAATGATCGGGGTATGTACCACAGGATCAATGGTCAGACCTCTGGACCCAAGTAATAAGAGGGAGGCAAGCGTACCTCTTTAAACTAGCAAGCAAGAACTTGTTCTTATTGCAAGAGGCAATATGAAGTCATGGGTTTCTCTCTTGTTGGCTTCCACTTCTCCCCCCTTGTTGGGGGAAGTGGTGGATAATAGCTCCTATCCCTAATGAAAGGGATAGGATGGGACTCTTGTCATATAGCTCACCTGCATCTCGGTCGAGTAGCTTACCTGCATCGCCTCCTGTTCCAGCGTAGTGATGACCGCGTCCCTCTGCTCACAGGTAGAGGGAGAGAAAAAGATGGGGAAGAGAAGGTCAGTCACACTCTCATTCACTCATCCATTCATGCAGTCACACAAAGATGTGATGCTGTTCTGTCCGCTCGGGTGCTGGGTAAGCTACACAACGTGTTGAGAAGCCACCACGGGTCCCAAGGAAAAAGTATCCAAGGACCTGTGGGCTATATCCCGAAGGTAGAAGGAGGTGAAGATGGTCTGGTTGGACCAGACCCCTGCCTTCAGGACCTGCGCCACGGAGAAGTTCTTGTGGAACGCAAGGGAAGGACCAATACCTCTGACTTCGTGGGCTCTCGGACGAAGGGTACAGATGTCGTCGCTACCATCAGCTTCGTTCGCCCTCCTGATCACCTAACGCAGCCAGAAAGAAAGAGTGTTCTTGGATACTTCTTTCTTGGTCACACCGGCGCTAACGAAGAGGCATCGACACTCAGGCCTGACGTGCCGAGTTCTCTTCAGATAGCACCGTAGCGCCCTTACAGGACAAAGCAGCATCTCATCCCCATTGTTGTCGATGAAGTCCATTAGGGAGGGGATTGTGAAAGACTTGAACCGGTCGTCAGGGACCTAAGGATTCTGAGTCTTAGCTACGAAGTTCGGGACGAAATCGAGCGTCACAGATCCCCATCCCCTGGAATGCTTGACATCGAAGGAAAGACCATGAAGTTCCCTTACTCTTTTCACCGATGCCAGGGCCAGCAAGAAGAGGGTCTTGAGGGTCAGATCCCTGTCTGACGACTCTCGGAGTGGCTTGAAGGGACTTCGAGTTAAGACTCCTAAGGACGAGAGTCACGTCCCACCCCGGGGGCCTGAGTTCCCTGGGTGGGCAAGACCTCTCGAAGCTCCTCTTAAGCAGAGACCTCAAACGAATTCGAGATATCCAATCCCCTCAGTTTCAGGACTAGGGCCAGGGCGACTCTTTATCCTTTGACTGTGGGGACCGAGAGGAGCTTGTCTCGGCGAAGAAACACGAGGAAATCCGCTACCTGCTGAAGAGTGGCTCTGAGAGGAGATAGACCCCGTCTACAACACCAACCACAGAAGACGGCCCACTTTCCCTGGTACACAGCTGCAGAGGACTGTCTGACGTGCCCAGCCATCTCTGTTGCTGCTCGGCGAGAAAAGCCTCTCGCTCGCAAGAGATGGTGGATAACAGCCAGCCGTGAAGATGTAGGGACTGGACTGACTGGTGGTACCATTCCACGTGTGGCTGGACGAGAAGGTTGTGCCAATGGGGAATCTCTCTCGGTGCTTCTGCAGGCAGAGCCAGCAGGTCCGGGTACCAAATGGCGGAGCCACCAGGATCATCCGGAGATTCGGGGTGACCAGCACTCGGCTGATCACCTTGCGAATCAGGCAGAGCGGGGGAACGGCGTACGCGAAGAGGTTGTCCCACGGGTGTTGACAAGCGTCCTCTGCAGCTGCCCATGGGTCCGGCACGGCCGAGAAGAAAACCTGAAGTTTTCTGTTGTGCTGGGTGGCGAACAGATCCACTACTGGACGCCCCCACAGGTTGAAGACCTTTCCACCACGTCTGGGTGTAGGGACCATTCGGTCCCTATCACCTGATCCCGACCGCTGAGCTTGTCTGCTACTACATTCCTCTTGCCTGGAATGTAGCAGGCTGACAGCTCTACCGAGTGGACCACGACCCACTCGTGCACCTGCAACATCAACTGGTGCGACGGGAGGGACACTAGGCCCCCGTTTGTTGACATATGCCACTACTGTGGTGTTGTCGCACATCAATACCACCGAGTGTCCCATCAGACGGTCCTGGAACTCTTGGAGAGCGAGGAACGCTGCCTTGAGCTCCAGGACGTTGATGTGAAGGTGCTTGTCGTGACGATCCCACACTCCTGCAGCCAGCAACTCCTCCAGGTGTGCACCCCATCCCTCGGTTGACGCGTCTGAAAACAGCAACATCTCGGGGGGGGGAGTGCAGAGAGGCACTCCTCTTAAGAGGTTCCTGTCGTCCAGCCACCAGGCTAGGTCCTGCCTCACCTCCTCCGTGAGGGACACAAGGAAGTACTGTGGGTCTCTTGCCTGTGACCAACTCTCCTTTAGTCTCCACTGGAGAGACCGCAGGTGAAGACGCCCGTGAGGGACTAACTTCTCGAGTGACGACAGGTGGCCGATCACGACTAGCCACTGCTGAGCTGGTAGGCTGCCTCCCTGAATCTGCTGATCCGCGAGTCTGCGGGGAAGACTCGCCCTGCTACCATGTCGATCAGCATACCCAGATACTTCATCCTCTGCTTGGGCTCGAGATCGGACTTCTCGAAGTTCACCACGATCCCCAGATTGCGGCAGAACTCGAGAAGTCGATCCCTGTCCTGTAGCAACTGTGAGCGGGAGCTCGCCAGGACCAACCAGTCGTCGAGATACCTCAGAAGACGTATCCCTGACGAGTGAGCCCAAGCAGACACCAGAGTGAAAACTCGCGTGAACACCTGTGGGGCGGTTGAGAGACCGAAGCAAAGTGCCCTGAATTGGTACACCGTCCCATCGAGGATGAAGCGGAGGTACTTCCTGGAGGATTGATGGATGGTATCTGGAAATGCGCGTCCTTCAAGTCCACCGAAAGCATGAAGTCGTTCTCTCTGATGGAGTCGAGCACGGAACGTGCTGTCTCCATCGTGAACCGAGACTGGCGAACGAATCGGTTCAGGGGAGAGAGATCTATCACCGGGCGCCAGCCCCCCAAAGACTTCTCCACCAGGAAAAGATGGCTGTAGAACCCCGGTGGGAATCGATCCCTGGACAATCTCCACAGCTCCCTTGCTTCAGCATTGCTTGGACTCTTCCTGCCGAAGGGCCTACGTCCTTTGATGTTCCAGGTACGTAGGTCTGAAGGTGGAACTTGGGTTGGAGGTGAGGGGTGGCCGAGAACTCGAAGGGTAGTAAGATACCTCCCCTTCCCGAAGGACATCTACTATCCAGGCCTCCGCTCCGTAGCGCTGCCATGTTGCCCACTTCCGGCAGCAGGTGAGGGGGAACGCCGTCCCTAGCGTTTCCCGCCTCTCTTCGACTTCTTCCCAGCTCCCCCTCGTGGGAAGGATGGCTGGGAGGAGGGCTGATGGCAACCACTCCTGGAAGAAGTCGGAAGGCAGAGTCTTTCCCCTGGGCTTGGCCGCAGTCGATCGAGGCTGCCCAGACGCCTTCGAGACTGCCTGGTGGACTAGACGGTCACTGTCATCAGTGCGCCGTCGTTCCACCGCAGAGTCCACCATCTCTCCTGGGAAGAGAGAGGAGGAACTCCGCACCGGTCCGTTGCGAAGACCCAATGCTGCCTCACGCCCAGCCACCCTGGTCACTCGGGTGAGGACTGCGTCCCTACGCTGAAGTACCAGGTTGGCCCACAGGTTTGCCGTCTGGTGGGCTAGGTAGGAGATGGCTCTACCTCCAGACCGGCACAGTCTCCCGAAACCGGGTCACCTTCGGGAGTGATATTTCCCAATGTGGCCGCGACCTTAGACACCGTGAGGGACCACAGGTCTAACCAGGAGACTGCCTGGAATGCAGCCATGGCGGTGGATTCCAGTGCAAGTGCCTCTTGCTGCGAGAACCATAAGTTCTCTGACAGGAGTTGCTGCAGAGACACCCCCGGAGTTAGCCTAGCTAGCTCTGGGTTAACCTGTTTGGGCGGCATAGGATCCTCTGAAGGCACGTAGAATCTCCTCTGCCGCAGTAGAGGCGGAGGAAGTAGCTTGGAAGACCTGCCGGACCGTAGCAAACCCTCCTGTCCGGAGACAAGCGAGTCCACCTGGCCCAGCACCGAGTCAGCCAGAGCTGATCGCGGCAGACCCACCTTCGTCTTGGGTTCCTTCTTAGGACCCCAGAACGACTCGAGCCGGGAGGTGGGCTCAGAAGGTCGGAGCGGCAATCCTTCCCCGAGGTCATTGTGCTGACGAATCAGAGCAATAACCTCTGCAAACGACCTCTGGATCTCGGGAGTGACTGCGTCTTGAGGAGTAGGAACGTCGAGTCCCTCCAACAAGAATGCCTCTCGAGACCCTCCTCCTTCGGAAGGAGGAACTGCGACAGACTCCTCCTGGTCTCCTCCTGCCACTTGCGCATACGACCTGGTCGGTCCTAAGACTGTGCCTGGCTCGTAGGGCGTCGTGGTGGGACCGTGAGGAGCGCGCCCCAGATCACCTCGCTCTTCCCGGTGTAACCCGAGGAAGTTGAAGGGATCGGAGAGGAAGACCTGACGCTCCCCCCTTGCCCACCGGCAGAACCAGCATGCTTTGGGGGCTGCAGGCGATCGCCAACCCGTGGTGGCGATCGAGCTGCAGGCCTGGTCGCGTGGCTCTCCTGGGGAGAGCGGCTGGACCGAGAACAGCGGCTCCGGTCCCTTGCGTCAGAGGAGCTGCTGCTGGTCCCCCTACTGGGAGTGGCGGTCAGGGGACCTGCAGAGACCACTGTCGCGGTGAGAGCAGTGCCTGTCCTCACAGCGCGTCGAGCCGCTGGGCTGGTTCCGGTGACCGAGGGGACCTCTTACTAGTCTCAGCCCGCGGCCGGTCTGGGACCGTCGCGTCAACCCTGGTCACCTGCGGATCGCTGGCCTGGCAGGAGTCACCTGAGCAACCCTCGCCAGTCTTCCGCTCCGTGCCTTGGTCCTGGCGCCGAGCGAACTCGGAAGCCTGAGCTTTGGCTTTAAGGTCACCCCTAGGCGACCATACACTCGGTACCTCTCGCGAATGAGAGGGCAAGCCGGAGCCTGGTGTAGCGGCAGAACCCCTAGCACCAGGTGAGGAAGTACCGGTGTTAGCCAGTACCCCTCTGGTCCCCGTCTTCTTCCTAGCGGAAGGAGAGACGGGCCCCGCTCCCGAAGGAGCGGGGGGACCAGCGGAAGAACCCCGCGTCCCACCGGAGTGAGACAAGCCCTTAGAAGTTCCCGAAGGAGATTTCTTGGATGTTAACTAAGGGGACTAGAATCAAGCATTTGCTCTTCCAGCGAGCACATGAAGATACCGGCAAAGATGGGTCTACATAACACTATACAGCAATTTCTTTGAGTTTTCCCTTTAAAAATTTGAAGAAAATCTACCATCATGTGAGGTTGTTCACTGGAGCTTCAAGCACCTCATGAACTGCCTTAAAATTTTGTAAGCTATTGCTTTGAAGCATAAGCAAGTTTTACACATAGGAAATGAAGCAATTACTTTAACTTAATTATCAGCTGTATGCATCTGCTACTACCAAAAGCATTTGCTTTATTTTATTCACTAGAATTAAAACAAATGCTGTAAAATCCATGCAAAAGTATTTGCTCAACAATGGTGTAGCCTTGTTGCAGGCAACATGTCTCCTGGTTGAAAGCTGCATTCAACATACTTGTTGAAAGCCAGTCAGTTGCATGCTACATGTTGCCTCAGTGGAATCCCGCCTTTAGGAACTACAAAAACTCTGCTGTAAAAACCTATGGGGTCCGAGTCTTGTTTCTTAATCAGAGATGCTACTTCTTCAGCTAAGGCCAAAGCTCTCACTGATCCTTCCAAGTATGCTGCCAATGTGATGGGAGCATTGGACAGCATCAGAACTTCTTGAAAGGGTATCCAATAACCCTCTCAGAGAACTTGTATGACCCATGGCTCTGTTCCCCTTTGGCTCCATTCCTCCCTGAAGAAATGGAGTCTCACTCCTACTGGTGTGTGAAGGACATACAGATTAATGACAGTTAGCTCAGCAGTGCCAGGTATTCCTGAAAGTGGGTGGGTCCCTTATCACCTACACTAATGGCAGTGCCAGCTTTGTAGTTTTTTGGTAAGTCACTTTGGTAAGTCACTTATGTGAAAATATACATTACGTAACTAATTTTTTTTCCAGAAAAGACACCATTTGGCATCATCAGGATATCAAGAGATTAAATTTGCATTGCAACACTGACATATTCAAAACATAAAAAGGTTAAGCAATTCTGACTCTAACCTAATAGCAATTCAGGTATGATGTAGTTGATGGGGTTCTTATGAGACAAGTTTCCAATAATATAAAACTAAATTTACAGAGATTAGATTGCACTTACAACCTAACATATGGTACTTAATAACCTGGCATATGATAAATTAGAGGATACTTGCATATCCACAGCTTATCCACGATTGGCATATGACAATTTGTCCAAAATTGCATTTTTCCTAACTATACAAACCTGAGGTCCTTTTACAATAGGAAGGTAACTAGCGGCAGCTGAATGGTCGTAAGCTTTCGAACAAGGGAGTTCGGTAGTTAACTGCTTGTCCGACAGTGCGCGCGCCGCGAGACTGAGAGGTGAAGAATCCCTTTTGCTTTGGCCCAAGCAAAAACTGCAGTGAGAGGTGGCATGAGGTGGGACTATGTGTAAAAGGACCTCAGGTTTGTAGTTAGGAAAAATGCAATTTTGGACAAATTGTCATTTGTTCCAACACGGAATACAAACCTTTCGGTCCTTTTACAATAGGAAGACTCACTTCTTGGTGGGAGGAATCTGAGTCTTTTGTGAACAGACTGGTGTTTGCCCAACCTTGGAAGCCTCCCTGGTCGTAAGAGTGAGGGAGGGATCCAAGCCTCTGTCAGATTGATCGAAGTGTGCACCGCAGGATCAATGGTCAGACCTCTGGACCAAGTACTAAGAGAGAGGCAAGCGTATCTCTTCGTACCAGCAAGCAAGAACAAGTTCCTGTTTGCAAGAGGCAACATAAAGTTATGGGTTTGTCTCTTGTTGGCATCCACTTACCCCCCCTTGTTGGGGGAAGTGGTGGATATTCGCTCCTATCCCTAGTGAAAGGGATAGGATGGGGCTCTGTCATATAGCTCACCTGCATCTCGTCCTTATCCAGCATGATGACGACCGTATCCCTCTGCCCACAAGTAGAGGGGGAGAAAAAGATGGGAAGAGGAGCCAGTCACACTCTCATTCACTCATCCATTCTTAGTCACACCAGGACTCGATGCTGTTCAGCCTGCGAGGGTCTGGGTTAGCTACACAACGTGTTGAGCAGCCACCATGGGTCCCAAGGAAAAAGTATCCAAGGACCTGTGGGCAATATCCCGAAGGTAGAAGGAGGTGAAGGTAGTCTGGTTGGCCTAGACCCCTACCTTAAGGACCTGCGCCACGGAGAAGTTCTTGCGGAACGCAAGGGAAGGACCAACGCTCCTGACTTCGTGGGCTCTTGGACGGAGCGTACGGATGTCCTCACTACCATCAGCCTCGTACGCTCTCCTGATCACCTCACACAGCCAGAAAGAAAGTGTGTTCTTGGATACTTCTTTCTCGGTCACCCCGGTGCTAACGAAGATGCGTCGGCACTCAGGCCTGAGGTGTCGAGTTCTCTTCAGATAGCGCCGTAGCGCCCTCACAGGACAAAGCAGCATCTCATCCGCATCATTGTTGGTGAAGTCCATTAGGGAGGGGATTGTGAAAGACTCGAACCTGTCGTCAGGGATCGACGGTTTCTGAGTCTTTGCAACGAAGTTCGGGACGAAATTGAGCGACACAGATCCCCATCCCCTGGAATGTTTCACATCGAAGGAAAGACCATGAAGTTCCCTTACTCTCTTTGCCGATGCCAGGGCCAGCAAGAAGAGGGTCTTGAGGGTCAGATCCCTGTCTGACGACTCTCGGAGTGGCTCGAAGGGTCTTCGAGTCAAACTCCTAAGGACGAGAGTCACGTCCCACTCAGGGGGCCTGAGTTCCCTAGGTGGGCAAGACCTTTCAAAGCTCCTCATAAGCAAGGAGATCTCGAACGAGTTCGAGATGTCCAATCCCCTCACAGTTTCAGGACTTGTGTCAGGGCGGCTCTATATCCTTTGACTGTGGGGACTGAGAGGAGCTTTTCTCGGCGAAGAAAAACGAGGAAATCTGCTACCTGCTGAAGAGTGGCTCTGAGAGGAGATAGACCCCGTCTACAACACCAACCACAGAAGACAGCCCACTTCCCCTGGTACACAGCTGCAGAGGAGTCTGATGTTTCCAGCCATGTCTGTTGCTGCGCTACGAGAAAAGCCTCTCGTTCGCAAGAGATGGTGGATAACAGCCAGCCGTGAAGATGTAAGGGACTGGACTGCTCGGTGGTACCGTTCTACGTGTGGCTGGGCGAGAAGGTTGTGCCAATGGGGAATCTCTCTCGGTGCTTCTGCAAGCAGGCCAGCAGGTCTGGATACCAAATGGCCTCAGGCCATTTGGGAGCCACCAGGATCATCCTGAGATTCGGGGTGGTCAGCACTCGACTGATCACCTTGCGAATCAGGCTGAACGGGGGAAAGGCGTAAACGAAGAGGTTGTCCCAAGGGTGTTGAAGAGCATCCTCTGCAGCTGCCCATGGGTCCGGCAAGGCTGAAAATAAAACTTGAAGTTTCCTGTTGTGCCAGGTGGCAAACAGATCCACAACTGGACACCCCCACAGGTTGAAGAGCCTTTCTGCCACGTCCTGGTGTAGGGACCATTCGGTCCCTATCACCTGATCCCGATGGCTGAGCTTGTCTGCTACTACATTCCTCTTCCCTGGAATGTAGCGGGCTGACAGCTCTATTGAGTGAGCCACGGCCCACACGTGCACCTGCAACGTCAACTGATACAATGGGAGAGACACTAGGCCCCCATGTTTGTTGACGTAAGCCACTACCATGGTGTTGTCGCACATCAACACCACTGAGTGTCCCACCAAGCGGTCCTGGAACTCTTGGAGAACGAGGAATGCTGCCTTGAGCTCCAGGACATTGATGTGAAGGTGCTTGTTGTGATCGTCCCACACTCATGAAGCCAGCAACTCCTCCAGGTGTGCGCCCCATCCCTCATTCGATGCGTCTGAGAACAGCAGCATCTCTGGGGGGGGAGTGCGGAGAGGCACTCCTCTTAAGAGGTTACTGTCGTCGAGCCACCAGGCTAGGTCCTGCCTTACCTCCAGCGTGAGGGACGAGGGGAAGTATGGTGGGTCCGTCGCCTGTGACCAACTCTCCTTTAGTCTCCACTGAAGAGACCGCAGGTGAAGACGCCCGTGAGGGACTAACTTCTCGAGTGACGACAGGTGACTAATCACGACTTGCCATTGCTGAGCTGCCTGTTCCTGCCAAGACAGGAACCGGTCGGCTGCCTCCCTGAATCTGCTGATCCGCGAGTCTGTGGGGAAGACTCGCCCTGCTAGTGTCGATCAGCATACCCAGGTACTTCATCCTGTGCTTGGGCTCGAGATCAGACTTCTTGAAGTTCACCACTATCCCCAGATCGCGGCAGAGCTCCCACAGTCGATCCCTGTCCTGTAGCAACTGCGAGCGGGAGCTCGCCAGGACTAACCAGTCGTCGAGATACCTCAGAAGACGTATCCTGGACGAGTGGGCCCAAGCAGACACCAGAGTGAACACTCGCGTGAACACCTATGGGGCGGTTGAGAGACCGAAGCAAAGTGCCCTGAATTGGTACACCGTCCCGTCGAGGATGAAGTGGAGGTACTTTCTGGAGGATTGATGGACGGGTATCTGGAAATACGCGTCCTTCAAATCCACTGAAAGCATGAAATCGTTTCTCCCCTGATGGAGTCGAGCACGGAATGTGCCGTCTCCATCAGTTTGAAAACCGAGTCTGGCGAAACAAATCGGTTCAGGGGAGAGAGATCTATCACCGGGTAGCCAACCCCCCCCCATAGATTTTGCACCAAGAAAAGACGGCTATAGGAAGCCCGGGTGACTGATCCGTGACGATCTCTAGCAAGCTCGTTTGGCTCAGCATGGTCTCGATTGTTCTCCTTGTTCAGTCAGTGCCATGACCGGTCCTTGGTTGATCTGGAGCGTATGTTCTGCAGATGGGACCGGGTGGAGGATGAGGGGTGGCCGAGATTCGAAGGGGTAGTAGATATCCCTCCCGTAATGGACAATCTACTTTTTTTATCCATGGTCTTGGCACCCGTAGCGCTTGCCAAGTTACCCAATGGCTCGACCAGGCACCCCACCACGTTCCCTGCACCTCCCCCCCCTCCGTGAGAAGGAAGGCTGGGACTTCGACGAGGCAATCGTCTTAGCAGCCGATGAAAGCGCTAGCCAAGGCTCTTGAGCTTGGCCGCAGTTCAAGGCTGCGCCCAGAAGCCGTTGAAAACCTTTGAAAAACTGCCTTGGTGAAACCCAGACAGTCCACTGCGTCAGTGCGCCGGTCTATCTTACCGCAAGCGTCCACCATCTCTCCAAGGAAGGAGAAAAGGAAGGAATCCCGTACCGGTCCATTGCGTAGGCCCAACGGCCGCACAAACCCAAGTCGCCCGGGGGGACCCAGGGATACTCAGGTAAGGGACTGTCTTCCTATGGCGAAGTACAGTACCGAGGTTAGGCCCCCAGGTTTGCCGTTGATGGGCGAGGAAGGAGATGGCTCTTCCTCCAGACTAACAAAATTCTCCTGAAAGCCGAAGTCTTCTTTGGGGGAGATTCCCCCGTAGTTGGCTGCAACCTTAGACCACCCCCTGTTGGGAGGGACCACTAGGTCTAACCAGGAGACGGCCTGGAAAAGCTGCCAAATAAGCTGTAGATTCCAGGCCTAGTGCCTCTTGCTGCAAGAACCAGAGGTTCTCCGACCAGGAGCTGCTGGCCAGACACCACATCCGGAGTTAGCCTAGCTAACTCTTGGGTTCACCTGTTTGGGCGTCATTGGGTCCTCCAATGGCACGTAGAAAATGACGCTGTCGGCAGTAGTGGGGAGGTGGAAGCAGCTTGCTTAGATCCATGCCTGACCTGAGAGAGGCCTTCCTGTCCGGAGACGAGAGACTATACCCTGGTTTCAGAACCAGAATCGACAAGCTCAGAACGCGGGCAACCCCAACCGTCGGTTTTGGGTTCCCTCTTCGGGCCCCCCAAAACCGACTAGAAGCCCAGGATGGTCTGGGAGCCGGCGGATCCCTTTCCCAAGGTCGTTTGTGCTGAAGAATCAGCGCAATAATCTCAGCAAAGTTCCTCTGGATCTTCGGGAATCACTGCATCTTCGTGGAGTTAGGACCGTCCAAAAAAAATCAAGTCCCTCGAACAAGAGCACATCCCGAGCTCCTCCCCCTTCAGGAGTGGGGGAACAGACGAGGACCCCTCCCCTCCGGTCTCTTCTTGTCAACTTGCACGTACAGACCTGGTCGATCGGAGGACCGTCGCCTGGCCAACGTACGGCGTCGTGGAACGGGGGGACCGTGCGCCCCTCACGATCACTCCTCCCCCCCCCCCCCCCCGGTGCCTCGCTTCTTCCCGGCCTAACCAGAGGATGGAAGGTGGAAGCGGCACAAGGAGAGGCCGACCTGACCGCTCCCTTCCCCCGCTCACTGGCAGAAAACCCAGCGGGCTTGGAGGGCCAGGCAGGCGGTCACCAAACCCACGGTGGGGATTCAAGCTGCAGGCCTAGTCGAACCGTTTCCCTTGGGAAAGAACCGGCTTGGACTGAGAACAGCCGGCCCAAGTCTCGTGCGGTCCAGAAGGAGCTCCTGCTGGTTGCCCTAACCCGTCCGATTCCCTTGTGGGTACGCGGTGGTCAGGCGACCTGCACTGTCACGGTCGAGGACCGTGGGATTGTCCTCAACGGCGCGATCGATCCGCTGGGCCGGCGTTGGCGATCGGGGGGACCTCTTCCCAGCCTTCAGCCCGTTGCCGCCGGTCAGAGGACCGGTCCAACCCGTTCAACCCGGGTGGCCAGCTGGTCGCTGCGGAAGGAGCTGGCCTGGTGGGAGAGCTCTACCTGAGCGGCTCTCACCAGCCTTCCGCTCCGTGCCGTGAAACCATGGCGCCGAAGCGAGCTTCTGGCGGGTTCTGGTTCTTGGCTGCACGGCCCACTGGTAGGTGGGACCGTTACAACTTCGGTCACCGCTTGTGAAACGAGAGGCCGAGACGGAAACCTGGCGTAGGAAGCCAGAGCCCCTGACACCAGGAGAGGAAGTACCGGTTTGTTAGCCGGTACCCTCCCCTTTGGTCCCCGTAGTCTTCTTGCCTTGCGGTTAGATAAGGAGACAGGCCCCGCTCCCGAAGGCAGCAGGAGGGACCAGCGGAAAGAACCCCCCGTCCCATATGAGTGAGGACGGGCCCTTGAGCAAGCTCCCAAGGGACGGACTTCTTTTAGGAGGTATTAGGAGGGCAGCCCTTCTTTCTTCTGGCTGTTGGAAGCCTTCGAAGTCCAAAGGGGAAGAGGCGGCAGCCGATGACGATGACGACGACAGATGGACGACGACGATGAAGACGACTGACGGACACTTACCCCTCCTTCTTCCCTTCTTCTTCCGTCAGCTTTCGTCAGGACAGACCATTAAGTCTTGCCATCCAGGGCCGGAAGCCGGGGCTGCTGTTGCCGAAGCAACAGGGCCCGGATACAAGCACCGGTCCGGACAGACCAACGTCTTGGGGCAAGCAACACCACGAGCGAGGGACGACGTCAAGCAGGCGTGGACATCCTTGCGGGAACAGCAGGAACGGTAGGAACGGCCAGCAATAGCATCGGCAGGCCTATGGCAAGTACAGGCAGGGCGGCACCAGGTAGCCACAGGAGGGCGGAGCAAACAGCCCCATAACGACATCCATGGATACCGGACCGGCCAGGTCCAGGAGGGGCGAGCCTTTAGGGCAGCGGAAAGTCTGGTCATGGCAACACAGCAAACCTGGGCAGGCGGCGGCTACGGCCACCCCGCCCCTCCTCGGTACGAGGTGATCGGACCCCTGCTCAGTGGCTGTAGGGTGAACACCGACACCAGGCGGGAGGTGAAATAATAACCAAGGTGAGGAGGGGGCGGCGTACCCTTGGAGTCGGAACAAGGTGGTCGTTGTAGTGGTCACCGGTACTATGGGTGACCGCAGCAGACCCAGCCATTGATGAGGACAAGCCCATGGACCACTAGGCAACGCCCTGCAAAACCCAAAAGACCGCCAACACCTAACCCAACGGTCATTCCCTCGCGACAGAAAGCACCTGCGGATGGCAACAGTCGGTGTGGGGATTAGGGGGGTGGTTTTCCCCTCATGCGGGGGGGGGGGGGGGGGGGAAGGCCCCCCACCCCCGAACCGAGAACGGGAAGACCCCAAATACAAACTTGAACGTCGGGGTAACCGAGCGCCCATCCCCACACACAATCAGATCGGGTGAGGAGGAAGGACCTGGATAGCCCCCCACCCCCCCGAAGGGAAAGGTTGCCATACGCGGGGAGCTGAGCAGGGGCAGGAAGAACGACGAAGGTGTTCCGTCACCAAGGGAGTTCGCAAGGAAGAGCTTTCCGACGGACTCCTTGGCAGGCCTTCGCTTATTCCTACCCCCACTAATACAAAGCCCCACCATGCAACCTCCCAACCAATTTTACACAAATTAACACAGGGCTCAGCGCGGAGAGCACTCCCCGCCCTCGGACATCCGGATCACACAAAATACATGAGGATCACCAATTTCAGGGAAACTGTGGAATTTCCCGCATTTACGGCCCTTCAATCCCGTGTGGGGCCACAGTCATTGGGGTAATAGGAGAGGGCGCGGAGAATCCATGATACCTTATTCACTTCACAATAATCAATTGAAAAAATGACAATTTGTTTTTCGAAAATTGCATTTTTCCTAACTATTTTTACAAACGAGAGCCTTTAACAATAGGAAGTAATTTCCCTTACTATACAAAACCTGAGGTCCTTAAAACCAATAGGAAGTAGCTAAGCGGCAGGCTGGAACGGCCGTAAGCTTCGAACAAGGGGAGAACGAAAGGAGTTAAACTGCTTGTCCGATCGTCGCGCGCCCGCGCCGAATTGGGAGGGGGTAAACCAAATCACTTTTTGCTTTTGGCCCCCAATGGCAAAATACGCAGAGTGAGGTGCGGGGTGGCATGAGGAGGGACTTTATGTTAAATGGACCTCAGGTTTGTTATAGTTAGGAAAAATGCCAATTTTCGACAAATTGTCATGTTTGTTCCGATACGTAATACAAAACCTCCCCGGTCCTGTTTAAACAATAGGAAGACTGATTCTTGGTGGGGAGGGAATCTTGAGTCTTTTTGCATGAAACAGAACTGGTGTTCGTTCCATCCCTGGGAATGCCCCTGCCCTGGTCATAAGATGCGAGGGAGGGATCCAAGCCTCTGTCCGATGAGCGGGGTGTGCACCCGCAGGATCAATGGTCAGACCCTATGGGCCGAGTACTAAGAGAGATGGCAAGCGTATCTACTTCGGTACCAGCATTGTAAGAACTTTGTTTCCCTTACATGAGCAAATGTAAAGTTAAGGGTTTCTTTGTCTCATGTTCGGCCATCCAATTCTTTCCCCCTTGTTGGAGGAATTAGAAGTGGTGGGATATTTTACGCCTATCTTCTAGTTAAAGAGGATAGGAGGAGGCGATTGTTGAATAGCTACCAGCATCTGACTTTCCTTTTCCAGCAAGGTAACGACCGGTATCCCTCTGCCCCACCGGTAGAGGTAGAAAAACGATGGTGAAGAGAAGCCAGTACCTCTCTCATTCACACATGGCATTCTCCCAGTCATACCAAGGAATCGATGGCATGTTCTGCCCTGCTCGTGGGTGCTGGGGTTAAGCTTACCACAAACGTGTTGAGCCAGCCACCACAGGTCCCAAGGAAAAAGTATCCAAGGACTTGTGGGCAATATCCCGAAGGTAGAAAGGAACGTGTAAGGTTGGTCTGGTTGGCCAGAACAACCTGCCTTCAGGACCTGCGCCACGGAGAAGTTCGTTACGGGCAACGTAAGCTAAGGAGGGTCCGATAACCTCTGACTTCGTGGGCCTCGCGGTTCGGATAGGGAGCGTACGGATTGTCGTAGGCTTACCATCAGATTCCGTACGCTATCCTGACACCTCACCGTAGCCAGAAAAAGAAAGCGTTGTTCTTGGAGGATTCTTCTTTCTTGGTAACAACCCCAGTGCTAACGAACGAGGCGTCGGACACTCAGGCCTGGAGATGTCGACGTTCTCGTTCAGATAGCGCCGTTAGCGCCCTCACAGGACAAAGCAGCATCTCCATCCGCCATCATTATCGGTTGAAGGTCCCAAGGAGGGAGGGGATCTGTGAAAGACTCGAACCTGTCGGTCAGGGGATCGACGGATTTCTGAGGTCTTAGCTACGAAGTTCGGGACGAAATCGAAGCGTCACAGATCCCAGCCTCTGGTATGTTTAACATCACAAGAAAGGCCAATGTAGTTCCCCTACTCTCTTCGCCGACTGCCAGGGGCCAGCAACAAGAGGGTCTTGAGGGTCAGATCCATGTCTGACGACTCTCGGGAGTGGCTCGAAGGGTCTTTCGAGTCAAAAACTCCTAAGTACGAGAGGTCACAAATCCCACGCAGGGGGCCTGAGTTCCCTGGGTTGGGCAAGACCTTTCGAAAGCTCCTCATTAGGCAAGGGATATCTCCGAACGAATTCGGAGATGTCCAGTTCCCCTCAGTTTTAGGACGAGCGCCCAGTGCCTGCTCTATATCCTTTAAACTGTGGGGTACTGAGAGGAGCTTCTCTCAGGCGAAGGAAAAACAAACCGAGGGGAAATCCGATACCTGCTGAAGAGTTGGCTCTCGAGAGGAGACAAAGAAACCCCGTCTACGGACCACCAACCACAGAAGACGGCCCATTCGCCCTCGGTACACTAGCTGCAGAGGACTGTCTGACGTGTCCAGCCAATCTCTGTTGATGCGCTTACAAGAAAAAGCCTCGCGTTCGCAAGAGATGGTGGATAAACAGCCAGCCGTTGAAGTTGAAGGGACTGGACTGCGTGGTGGTTTACCGTTCTACGTGTGGCTGGGCTAGAAGGTTGTGCCAGGTGGGTAGTTCTCTCGGAGCGTCCGCAAGAACGAGCCAGGCAGGTTCCGGATACCAAACGGATTGAGGTCGTTTGGGAGCCAACCCAGGATCATTTCTGAGATGGTTGGGAGTGACCAGCGCTCGGACTGATCACTTTCCGAAATCAGGACAGAAGGGACGGAAAGGCGTAAGCGAAGAGGTTGGTCCCAGGGGGTAGTTGGATGAGCGTCCCTCCCCTTGCAGCTGCCCATGGGTCCGCACCAAGCTGAAAAAGAAAAACCATGAAGTTTTTACCTTGTTGTGCCGGGTGGCGGGAACAAAGGTCTACGATCCCGCCGGTCGCCCCCCACCAAAGGTTGAAAGAGCCTTTCCGCCACAATAATTGGTTTGTAGAGGACCCATTCGCGTCCTTATCACCTGATCCCGACGGCTGAAGGCTTGTCTGCTACTACATTCTTCTTGCCTGGAATGTAGCGTTGGCTGGACAGCTCTTATCGAGTGAAAGCCGTAGGCCCACCTGTGCACCTGGCACTGTCCAAACTGAATGGAGCGGAAGAGACACTTAGCCCCCCATGCTGTTGACATATGCCACTACTGTGGTGTTGTCGCACATCAACACCACTGAGTGTCCCACCAAGCGGTCCCGAAACTCTTGGAGAGCGTTGAACGCCGCCTTGAGTTTCCAGGACATTGATGTGAAGGTGCTTTTCGTGATGGTCCCACACACCTGCAGTCAGCAACTCCTCCAGGTGTGCGCCCCATCCCTCGGTCGATGCGTCTGAGAACAGAAGCATCTCCGGGGGGGGGGAGTGCGTATAGGCACTCCTCTTAAGAGGTTCTTGTCGTCGAGCCACCAGGCTAGGTCCTGCCTCACCTTGTCCGTGATAGCCACGGGAAAGTAAGGAGGATCCCTGGCCTGAGACCAACTCTCCCTTAGCCTCCACTGGAGAGACCGCAGGTGAAGACGCCCGTGAGGGACTAACTTCTCGAGTGACGACAGATGGCCGATCACGACTTGCCATTGCTGTGCTGCCTGTTCCTGCCGCGACAGGAACCGGCCGGCTGCCTGCCTGAATTTGCTGATACGCAAGTCTGCGGGAATGGGAAAGACTTGCCCTGCTACCGTATCTATCAGCATACCCAGGTACTTCATCTTCTGCTTGGGTTCGAGATCGGACTTCTCGTAGTTTATCACGATCCCCAGATCGCGACAAAACTTGAGGAGTCGATCTCTGTCCTGTAGCAAACTGCGAGCGGGAGCTCGCCAGGACCAGCCAATCGTCGAGATACCTCAGAAGACGTATCCCGTTCGAATGGCCCAAGCCGACACCAGAGTGAACACGTCGCGTGAACACCTGTGGGGCGGTTGATTAGAACCGAGACAAACAAAAGTGCCCTGAATTGGTACACGTCCCGTCGAAGATGAAGCGGAGGTACTTTCTGGAGGCCTGATGGATGGGTATTTGAAAATACGCGTCCTTCAGGTCCACCGAAAGCATGAAATCGTTTTCCCCCTGATCGAGTCGAGCACTGAGCGTGCCGACTCCATCGTGAACCGCGTCGTGCGAACGAAGCGGTTCAGGGGAGAGAGGTCTATCACCGGGCGCCAGCCCTCCCCCCGATGCCTTCTCCACTAGGAAGAGGCGGCTGTAAAAGCCCGGTGACTGGTCCTCCACGATTTCTACAGCTCGTTTCGCCAGCATGGTCTTGATCTCCTGTCGAAGAGCGTTGTCCTTTGTTGATCCCCGGACATAGGTCTGTAGATGGACCGGTTTGGAGATGAGGGGGGCCGAGACTCGAAGGGTAGTATATATCCCTCCCGAAGGACATCTACTATCCAGTTCTCGGCGCCGTAGCGCTGCCAAGTCGCCCAATGGCTCGCCAGGCACCCCCCCACTTCCGGCAGCAGGTGAGGGGGAACGCCGTCCCTAGCGTTTCCCTCCTCGTTTCGACTTCTTCCATTTCCAGCACCTCCTCGGGGAAAGGAGGGCTGGGAGGAGGGCTGATTTGGTTTCGGCCTCCCCTAGCAGAAGTTGAAACAGCTGGAGTCTTCGCACGGGGTGGGGTTGGACGGTGCAAACCGTCTTCGCCGCCGTGGAAGCGCTAGCCAAGCTCTGGTTTGGCCGCAGTTACTCGAGGTTGCCCAGAAACCTTCGAGACTGCCTGGTGGACTAAGCGGTCACTCTCGTCAGTGCGCCGCCGTTCCACCGCAGCGTTCCACCATCTCTCCAGGAAAGAGAGCTGGGGAACTCCTAAGAGGTCCATTTCGTAGCCCGAGTGCCGCTTCACGGCCCGGCCCCCTTGGTCACTCGGGTAAGGACTGCGTCCCTACGTCGAAGAACCAAGTTGGCCCACAGGTTAGCAGTCTGATGGGCGAGGTAAGAGATTGCTCTTCCTCCAGACTGGCACAGTCTCCTGAAAGAAGCGTCGTCTTCGAGAGCAGAACTCCCAGAGCCGGCCGCTACTTTGGATATTGTGAGGGACCACAAATCCAACCAGGAAACTGCCTGGAATGCTGCCATAGCGGTAGATTCCAGGGCAAGTGCCTCCTGCCTGCGAGAACCATAAGTTCTCCGACAGGAGCTGCTGCAGGGACACACCTGGAGTCAGCCTCGCTAACTCCGGGTTAACCTGTTTCGGCAATATCGGGTCTCAGATGGCACGTAAAAATCGCCTCTGCCGGCTGTAGAGGAGGAGGAAGCAGCTTAGAGGACCGTCCGGATTTTAGCGAGTCCTCCCGTCCGGAGACGAGATTCTCCACCTGATCCAGGACCGAGTCCGCAAGCTCCGATCGTGGCAACCCCATCATCATTTTGGGTTCCCTCTTGGGACCCCAAAATGACTCGAGCCAGGACGTGGGCTCTGCTGGTGGTAGCGGCGATCCTTCCGCAAGGTCATTATGTAGACGCATCAACTTAATGACCTCTGCGAAGTTCCTCTGTATCTCAGGCGTCACAGCGTCTTGTGGAGTAGGACCGTCCAGTCCCTCCAACAAGAGCATATCCCTCGATACTCCTCCTTCAGAAGGAGGAACAGCGACAGACCCCTGATACGGTCGCCTCCAACTACTTGCGCGTACGTTCTGGTCGGTCCTAAGACCGTGCCTGAGCCGCACGGCGTCATAGCTGGGTCAGCCGCGGCGCACCTCTCGTGATCGCTCCTTGGTACCTCGCTCCTCCCGGTATAGCCCGAGGAGGTTGAAGGTACAGGAGAGGCAGACCTGACGCTCCCCCCCTCGCTCGCTGGCCGGACCAGCGTGCTGGAGGGCTGTTGCTGATCGTCAAACCCGCGGTGACGGTCGAGCAGCAGGCCTAGCCTTGCCGCTCGCCTGGGGCGATTGGCTCGGCTGAGAACGTCGAGACCGATCTCTAGCGTCAGGCGAGCTGCCGCTGGTCACCGTCTCCGCCCGGTCCCATCGGGAGCGGCGGACGGGTGACCTGCTAGGCTCCCTTTCGCGTCGAGACCGGCCAGCGTCCTCTCGGCGCGTCAAACCGCTGGTACCAGCCGTGGCTGGTACCCGCGGCCGTGGGGACTCCTTCCTCGCCTCAACCCGTGGCCGGTCAGCGACCGTCACGTCAGCCCGAGCAGCCAGTTGATCGCTGCGAGAGCGTCCACTGGCCTGGCGAGAGTCGCGTGCACGACTCTCGCCAGTCTTCTGCTCCGCGCCGCTGTCTTGACGGCGAGCAAGCTCGGGCGTCAAAACTTTGGCTGGACGGTCCTCTTTGGAAGAGCGTCCACCTCGGTGCTTCTCGCGAACGCGAGCGGCCGAGACGGAACCTGGTTTAGCGGCAGAACCGCTAGCACCAGGTGAGGACGCACCAGCCGAGGCTGGTGCACCTCTGGTCCCCGTCGACTTCTTCTTTGCAGAAGAAGCGACGGGCCCCGTTCCCGAAGGAACAGGAGGACCAGCAGAAGAACTCCCCAACTCGCCTGACGAGTCGCCCTTAGAAGATCCCGAAGGAGTCTTCTTAGGGGGGGAGGAGGCAGCTTCTTTTCTTCTTCGGCTGTTTAGCCTTAGAAGTCGAAGGGGAAGGAGAGGCAGCAGACGACGAAGAAGACGATGAAGACGACGACGACACCTTCTTCCTCTTCTTCTTCGCCAGGCTCCGCAGAACAGACGTCAGGTCTTCCATCCAGGAGGGAGCCGGGGCAGTTGCCGAAGCAACAGGGCCCGACTGCACCTGTCCGGAAAGACCTGAGCCTGTGACAGCAACACCAGCAGCAGGAACGACAGGAACAGGTCCGGGAACAAGCAAGGAACGGCAGGAACATCTGAAAGGGAAAGTGCAGGCCGATCTGAAATAGAAAGAGTAGCTGGAACAGCAGCAGGTAACGGCAGGCACGGGCAGTACCACGGGAGAGCCAGGCGTCCTGTCTGCAGTTACCGACATCCGTGGCACTGGTGGCAGGTCCAGGGGGGTACTCTTTGGGCAGCGGAAGTCCGGGTCGGCAAAGGAAAAAATCCAGGTGGTGGTGGCACCGTCCTCCTTGGTACGGCAGCAATTGGTTTTTTGTATAGCCACCGTGGGTGTCACCGACATTATATGGGGCGTATATACCAGATGTGGTGGCATCTCATACGCTGGTGTCGTTATTGTGGTGGTAGTTGTGGTCACCGCACCATGAGTGACCACAGCCGACCCCGCCAACCGCTGGAGCAACCCCTGGATGCTGGGCACTCCCTGCAGTCCCAGCGACTCCCACACCTGTCCCAAGTCGTCCTTCGCTGATGGCACACCTGCGGAGACAATAGTCGGGTTAGTTGGAGGGGCTTCCCGCGCCTGGGGGGCGAAACACCCCCCCAGAGCGGACGGAAGACCCCGAGTACAGCTGTACGTCCGGGTAGCGGGCGCCCCTCCTCCACACTCGACGGATCGAGGCGAGGAAAAGGACTCGCTACCCCCCCCGCCCCCCCCCCGCAGGGGAAGGCGCGAAACGTGGGGGCTGGCCGGGAGGCAGGAAAGAGGACGAAGTGTCCGTCACCAAAGGAGTCACTGGACTTTCCGATGACTTCTTGGCCGGCCTAAGTCTCTTCCTGCCCTCGTACAGCACCCACTGCGCCTCGGACCAATTCATACAAACCACACATGGTTCGTTGCGGGAGCATTCTCGCCCCCTACAACGAGAACAAACCTCGTGGGGGTCCACCTCAACAAATGACCTGAACCCTCCACATTTACGCCCCTCCAGCCCGGGACACACTCTACGGGCGACTGGAGGGCGCGGTGATATTTCCATCTCTTCCAATTCACTCATTGCAAGAATAATAGAATTGAGAAAAGTACTTACAATCACTCCTGATATACAGAAAGAGAAAAAAAACAAATACTCAAGGTTGAAGCAAACGACAAAGCGGGCAGAGCGATGGCGAACACGTCCTTACCCACACACGGCCGAAAGCAAAAGTGATTTGTTTACCTCCCAGTCGCGCGGCGCGCGACGATCGGACAAGCAGTTAACTACCGTTCTCCCCTTGTTCGAAGCTTACGACCGTTCCAGCTGCCGCTTAGCTACTTCCTATTGTTAAAGGACCGAGGGTTTTGTATTACGTATCGGAACAAATGGATAATTGTACTTACAATCTTCAGTTTCACAATGCAAACAGAAGAGAAAACAACTACTATACGAAAGGCAAACGACGATGAAGCGGGCAGAGCGATGATAAACACGTCCACACGCCAGCAGGCTGAAAGCAAAAGTGGTTCATCACCTCCCAGTCGCGCGGCGCGCGCACTGTCGGACAAGCAGCTAACTACCGAACTCCCTTGTTCGAAAGCTTACGACCATCCAGCTGCCGCTAGTTACCTTCCTATTGTAAAAGGACCGAAAGGTTTGTATTCCGCGTCGGAACAATTGTAAAATTTGGCAGATCAGAGGGTCTGGAAATCTTTCTCTTACAGATATATAGAGCCAACAATGTTCAACTTGGAACTTAAAATACATACCTTTAACTACTTCCTCTTCTAAGTCATCGTCGTCGTCATCATCGTCATCATTCTCTGAATCTGATATTATTGCGCACTTACTCCTTCGCTTCAAGCCCCAACTTGTACTGGGGCCATCATCATCAGAACTATCAGCAGACACCATGGATGGTATAGGCCTATCATCGTCACTGTCAGACATTTTTCACAATAAAGTTCGGTATAACCTAAAATAAAAAATTCTATTAGCACCTTATCATAAATTCTGTACTACCTTATAAGCATCAGTAGTTTACCAAAATATACAGTACTATGTAGTATACAATTTTTCTTTATTTTCATGTGTAAAAGATACAAACCGTTGTAATTAAACATGACATACAGTCGAATCCCGTGATTCGCAGGGAATGTGTACCACAACCCCAAGGAAATAGCTAAAATCCAGAAATACTTGAGACCCCTCTAAAAATGCTTATAACTTCCTATTTTGAAAGTTCAAACACCAAAAAACCCATCTAAAACTGCTTGTACCTGAGTAATTTTAATAGTTTTACCATGAAAAATGTATTTAGTAAAAAAAATATTAAAATACAGTACGCAATCTGTGAATATTTTTCTAAGAAAAATTCCATGAATAGGCTCATTTTACTTGAATAATGTGGATATATGTTCCACAGGAAAATCTGCAAATAGGTGAAGCTGTGAATCCAGAACCAAAAACAGGCAGAGGTCCACTGTATTCTAGTTTTGATGAAGTATGTTATTCAAAACTCGCGGCACACGCGACAGGTAGGTCAGGTGATCTACCTTACCCGCCGCTGGGTGGCGGTTGTATGAACCAATCTCCCTTTCCAGCCAGATTTTCTCTTCCACCTGTCTCCTGAGGGGAGGCTGGGCGGGCCATCAATCGTATATATCTGCCAGGTAAGTATGTACAAAACATTATTGTATACTTACAATAACATTTCTGGGCTCAGCTCGTGTCGGCCTATGAAATATCCTTAAGTTCATTATTTCTAGGTAAAATTATCCTAAAATTACCAGAGAAAAAATAAAATCAAGAAAATGTCAGTAAAACTGACTCGCTCACTCTATAAAAGAAGTGTCGGTATGGAAATAGGGGTGAGTGGGATCACTACCATGAGTCATTTACCATTTAGACCTTCCAACATAAAATCCCCACCTGAGAGAGCTGATACTAAAGGGTGATGCGACCGCTACTACTACTACTACTGACGCCACGCAGAGAGCAGCGCCCCTAGCGGTCATCCTTAATTATTAGCTCGACAACGCTAGTTGCATCTTTTTTCACTCGTGTTGTTTTCGCTTGGATTTATCTTTCTCTACGATGGAACGTGCTGCAATCGCTTCGGCTAAGTTAAGTGCCTCATAAGTAATAATTTTTGGTATTCCAGTCTTCCAGGGACCAGTATTTTCCGTTTTTTAGGTCATATACGGTCTCCCGGTTGACTCGTGGCGGCCTTGTGCCGCCTCGTGTTGTTAAGATTTCCCGGTCTTCCATACTGGGACATCTTATGCTTATGGGCTCTATATTTACGTTCATCGTTTTATTACATCGCATTTAGAGTTAGGACACAGCCCATCCCTTTTACCTTTTATCTCTTAGTTTGGTATTTAGGGCTATACGTACTGTGTTTTTCTGGCCCAGCATCCCAGCTCTTGCTCTTCATTCATATCGGCTACTGCTGGCTCCGAGTAGTCGACTGTTCTTCGGATCAGTTCGCCTCCTCCTGGGCTTCTTTCTCTTTTACTCAAGTGTCTCTTCTATCTTTTACGATGTATTTATTTATTATCAGTGTTATTTAGGTTACTAGGCTAGCCTAGGTGCCTTGTGCCATGTGTTGGTACAGTCTGGTTCACGTGGCCCTCTGTGGTTGTGTTGCTATCGCGTCCTAGGCCACCTACGATCATGTGTCCCATTAGGCACCTTACCCTCCCCCTTCCCTCCCTACCGTGTGGTAGGGAGGGGTCTGGTGGATCTCCTTGGTTGTCATGACAACCACTGTAGCCTACCTCCCTCTCCCTCCGAGGGGGCCAGGAGTTCTATACCAGCTGGGGGCTAGGGCGACCACTTGTCTCGGGTACCGGGTTACCTGGCGGGTAGTAGTAGGGACGGGGGGGGTAGGCCACCCCCCTCTCTCTCTCGTCCGCCGTGTTCACGCCGGGATTCCCCCCCCTGTTTTCCCCATTCCCAACCCTTCCCCTACCTTAACGGACGGAGCCCCCGCTGAAGCCGGGAGCCCCTTCGGTTATAGGTCCACCTGGCTCCGCCAGCGGCGGGGGGGGTGGGAATTTACTAGTGGTCTATATTGCTTGCCTACTATATCCTGGTTTTCGCTACCGGAGGAGAGCTCGCTCCTTACCCGGGCACTCCTCTAGTAGACGGAAAGAGTTATACCTCATTCTATATGGATATACCCTTACTGATACGATGACTATTGGTTTTTAGTTTTATGTACTATCTCCGTCGTTCTCCGTCTTGGTTTCATGGCCCCTCACCACTCCTGGTTGGAACCTTTTTCCTGTCTCCGGCGTAAGCCTCAGACCCCCACCAACCGCCTAGCTAACCACACGTGTTGCGGCGGAGCACTAGTTTAATCTAACTTACATGCTCCGTCATGCAGCGGAGTCCATGTTAGGCTGTAAGTGTGCACTCTGATACTCATGTATCTCTCCACTTACAGGCTACCAACTGCCAGGTTCCAGGTTGTAACGCTGTGTTGTATGACCCCTGCGCCCATGAAGAGTGTAGGACCCACGCCCCGTGTGCCACTACCCACAACGGGATGATTGTTTGGCACCCTGAGGCATGCACCATCTGCTATGACCTCGTGAGTCAGCTTTTGGGTGGGGTAAGTTAACATCCTGGACATTTTTCCTGTTATCAATGATTTTACCCTTAGTTTTAAGCTCCTTTAAACCGTATCTCCCCCGCTAGAAGCTTCATATCGCCTTCTCTTACAGGCTGCCGCCGTGAAAGAAGTCGCCCTAGCAAACCTGAAAGCTTGGGTAGGCGGCTTCGGGAAGAACGCCGCCAAGGGCCAGCCTTACATGTTAGATAAGAAGCTGGCCATCCAGATCTTCCCCGGAGGCAAGGCGACGAGGTACATGGACCCCATCTCGGCAGCCCCACTCATAGCTTCCATTCAGCAGGAGGTGCAGCAGGCGTTTGGGTCCGTCTCGACGCAGGAGCCGGTCCCAGATGTAGCTAACCTGGACCTTAATCTTGAGCCTATGGCGGTAGGTGCGGAGGATTTGTTGGTTGAGGTAGGTGTTTCGGGCGCTCAAGGTCTACCCTTGTGCGCTCCTGGATCTTCTTCCCCTGTTCCTTCTTCTTCTTCTTTTCAAGGCTTCACGGGATCTGAGATCCCTTCTTGTTCACCCGCTCTCTCTGTACCCCCGAAGGTGAAGGGACAGAGAGAACAGAAGACACTCCATAAGACGACTTCTAAGAAGTCGTCGTCTTCTTCGGCTAGGAAGTCTACGACATCCTACGCCGATGCGGTGAAAGCGAAGCCTAGCTCTTCCCATTCAAAGAGCTCAAGAAGCAAGGCTTCTAAGGAGAAGGCCCGCGCTCCTGCCGAGCCAATGCCTTCTCCGGCATCTACCGGATCTACTCCGGTAACTCCTGTTGGGGTGGCGGGACCTAGCTCTTTTGATCCCACCACTTTCTCAGCAGGAGTGTTGCAACAAGTGGGAGAGATGGTTGGCTCTCTCGGTACTAGGTTTGAGCAAATGTTTGCTCAACTGTCCAGTACGATCAACCAATCTGGTCAATCGATACAAGACCTCTCTAACCGAGTTAGGGAGCATGATGACCGCTTCGCTGGCTTCACTCAGGCCCCTCAGGCGAGCTCCCCTGTGGCAGGTACTGGTCTCCTACAGCTACCTCCTTATGAATCCCTACCAGCCTTCTCTATGGATAACCCCTGGAGGGTGGCAGCTTATGCCCCTTCAAGGATGGCATGATTCCATTCCGGAGTGTGGAACAAGAAGGATTGAGGACTTCGAATTCTACCCTCCCGGACTGACTCAGCCTTTCATAGGGTATGCTAGGCTTACGGTAACTGCTCTCAATAGAGAGGATAAGATCTCTAGAGAGACTGTGCTGTATAGTAGGGATCACGCACAGAGGGAATGGGTTCACTGCCTGGAGGATTGGGATTGTACCAATACCAAACTCCAGGCATTCAAGAGCCCCTTCACTATCTTCGCTACGGAGGAGGAGGCTTCTCTTCCATTTGCTACTAAGATAGTAGAAGCAACTTTCCAACTGTGCGATGGATCAGTTTGGCGAGAAGCTCCCGAGACTGCCTGATAGCCTTATTCAGGCAGAATGAATTCGAGCGCACAAGATTTGGGAGATCTCTTAACTCCCTTATCATTACGGAGATGGCTGCCCTTTCCTATGCTACGGAACCGCTTTTTTAAAATACTGGCTAAATCCCAGCTCCAGTCGGTTCAAGCTGATGCCTTTGACTTCTTCTCAGCCAGAAGGAACTGCCGAAGCATGTTTTGCAGGAGGCAACTATTAGGCATGAGCCTAATAGACTTCTAGCTTCCAGCATGTGGGGATGCGACCTCTTCCCAGAAGCCTCTGTGAATGAGGTACATCACGAGGCTGCTAGGCTTAACCAGAGCCTTAGAGCCGATGGGGCCTCTCTTCCAAGAGGAAGAAGAGAGTGCAAGAGAGCGCCCTGCTGCTGGTAAGAAATTGAAGAAAACTGGTAGGAGATTCCAACCCTATCAAAAACAGCAGCAACAACAACATTCGTCCAAGCCGTCCCAGTTACACAACAGGGACAAGCCTTTGACTTCTAAGCAGACACAGCCCATTCTCCTGTTGTCTCCTCAGAATCAACCCTCGACTCATACACCGTCTCGCCAGCTTTCAACTCGATGTATGAAAGCCAGGCCTACCCAACCTTCAACAGTTTTCTAGGGGAGCAGAGCGAGAGGTCACTTTCGCCAACGAGGCACAGGAAGAGCTGCAAGAGGCAAGCACTTCAGAGGAGGGCGCGGAGGTCAACCCGCTCAACAACAGTGAGGCTCCCCAGGTAGGAGGGAGGTTGTTCCTCTTCCGTCACAGGTGGGGGTTCAGCAAATGGGCACAGAGCATTGTGTCCAAAGGATTGGGTTGGAGTTGGATCAAAGATCCTCCTCCAAACAAATCATTCTATCAGATACCATCAAGGAGTCGACAGATTATGCGGAGGAACTCCTTCAGAAAGGAGCTATTGCGAGAGTCAAGCATCTAAAATTTCAAGGTCGCTTGTTCAGCGTGCCAAAGAAAGGCTCAACAAAAAGAAGGGTAATCTAGACTTGTCAAAGCTAAACTCTTTTAATTCGTTGCGACAAGTTCAAAATGCTTCACCATCTCGCAGGTACGGACCTTACTTCCCTGTGGGGCCGTCACAACCTCTATCGATCTTACAGACGCATACTATCATATCCCTATAGCCAGACACTTCCGTCCATTCCTAGGCCGTTCAAACTAGGGGAAATCAGACGTTCTCATTCAAGTGATGCCCTTCGGTCTGAACGTAGCCCCCAGGGTATTCACGAAAATAGCAGAAGTGGAGTAGTTCAACAATTGAGAACACAAGGATAATGGTACAGCATACCTCAACGATTGGTTGATCTGGGCACCAACAGTCGAGGAATGCCTCAAAGCCACGAAGAAGGTAGTACAATTTCTGGTAGTACAATTTTCTGGCACATCTGGGGTTCCAGATAAACAAAACGAAATCCAGACTCACTCCAGAGTCTCGTTTTCAGTGGCTAGGAATCCAATGGGATTTATCCTCCCACAATCTGTCAATTCCAATGGTCAAAAGGAAAGAAATAGCCAAGTCTGTGAGGCAATTTCTCAAAAGCAAACAAGCTTCAAGGAGAAACCAGGAAGAATCCTAGGTTCCCTTCAGTTTGCCTCAGTGACAGACATCCTCCTGAAAGCAAGACTGAAAGATATAAATCGAGTTTGGCGATCAAGAGCAAACGTCAAATCTCGGGACAAGTTGTCAGTAATTCCACAGACCTCCTTCGCAATCAGCTCCGTCCATGGACAAAAAGCGAAGAATCTTGCCAAATTGGTACCCATTCAATATCCCCTTCCGTGTTAACCATTCACCACGGATGCCTCCCTGTCCGGTTGGGGGGGATATTCTCAATTCAAGCAAGTTCAGGGACTTGGTCTGTTCAATTCCGCCAGCTCCACATAAACTTTCTGGAGGCAATGGCAGTATTTCTTACTCTGAAGAGACTCCTTCTCCCAAAAGAAGTCTCATCTAAGACTAGTTTTGGACAGTGCAGTGGTAGTACATTGCATCAATAGAGGAGGGTCCAAATCCAAACACGTGAATCATGTCATGATAGCCATCTTTGCTCTAGCAGACAAGCACAAAATGGCATCTATCTGCCACTCATTTGGCAGGGTAAGAAATGTGATAGCGGACGCACTATCCCGGTCAGTCCCCTCTGGAGTCAGAATGGTCCCTGGACGGCAGGTCACTCGAGTGGATATGCCAGAGAGTCCCAGGTCTCCAAGTAGATCTCTTCGCCTCACAAGCGAACCACAAGCTCCCTTGCTATGTGGCCCCCAACCTGGACCCTCTGGCTTATGCCACAGACGCCCTGTCGTTGGACTGGAATCAATAAGGAAGAAAATCTACATTTTTCCTCCAGTGAATCTTCTTTTGAAAGTTCTGAGCAAGCTGAGGACTTTCAAGGGACTGGTAGCTCTGATCGCTCCAGATTGGCCAAAAAGCAACTGGTATCCTCTGCTTCTGGAATTGGGTCTCCGACCTCAACGGATTCCCAATCCAAAGCTGTCACAATCAGTACAAATGAGGACTGTGTTCGCTTCCTCAGGAATTCTTCAGACCCTAACTTTATGGACTTCATGAAGTTTGCGGCTAAAAAAGATGCTAACATTGATCCACAAAACATCCTCTTTCTGGAATCTGATAAAAGAGAGTCAACTATTAGACAATATGACTCAGCTGTTAAAAAGTTAGCATCCTTCCTGAAAGAATCAAACACTACAACCATGACAGTTTAACTTAGCTATATCCTTTTTCAGATCCTTATTTGAAAAAAAAGGTTAGCAGCTAGCACAATTACTACTAATAAATCGGCTTTGAAGAAAATCTTTCAGTTTGGGTTTTCAAATAGACTTAACGGAATCTTACTTTACATCTATTCCCAAAAGCCTGTGCTAGACTTAGACCTTCTCAAAGGCCTAACTTCAGTTTCATGGTTTTCTTAATGATGTCCTCAAACTAGCCTCAGATACTGACAACTGTCTTGCACATTCATAATGCTACTTAGGAAGACGTTATTTTTGTTAAGCCTGGCTTCAGGAGCCAGAATTTCAGAACTGTCGGCTCTATCCAGAGATGCGGGTCATGTAGAATTTCTCCCCTCAGGAGAAGTTCTACTTTCCCCGGATCGCAGTTTTTTAGCTAAAAACAAGGATCCTCTTGCAAGGTGGGCCCCTTGGAAAGTTATCCCACTTCCGCAAGATCCTCTCTTTGCCCAGTATCAACTTTAAGAGCCTTTCTATCTTCGTACATCCTCTAGATCCTCAGGTCCTCTCTTTACGAGAGAAAAAAGGTGGCACTTTATCAGTGAAAGGAATCAGACAACAGATCCTTTACTTCATTAAACAAGCCAACCCTGAATCATTTCCTAAAGCACATGATATCAGAGGAGTAGCCACCTCAATTAATTATTTCCAACATATGAATTTTGAGGAGGCTTAAAAAGTATACTGGATGGAAATCACCGACAGTCTTTAAACGTCATTACCTGAAGTCCTTGGAATCTTTAAAATTTTCAGCAGTAGCAGCGGGAAACATTGTTTCTCCTGATACTGCACAGTAGTTGTAGTATAGATCCAGGTCTCCTTTCTACCACCTCGTCCAACATGCCTCACCCTATTGCCATGCTCTTCGTGATACTCTAGCCTTAGCCGCTAGGATCGTATTGGTGGAATGCCCCTTATTTTTATGCTAGGGGCATCCACATTGTGTACATACAATGTGCTTCAGTGTTTCTACCCTTATTTTTATGCTAGGGTAGAACACAATGAGTTTGTATATTTTGTAAAATAATATGATATTGTTATGATACAATAAAGTTTGTTCATACTTACCTGGCAGATATATATAGCTGTATTTTCTGAAGTCCGACAGAATTTTAAAAACTTCCGACACACGCAGTGGTCGGCCAGGTGGTTAGTACCCATTCCCGCCGCTGGGAGGCGGGTATCAGGAACCATTCCCATTTTCTATTCATAAATTTTTATTTCCACTGTCCCCTGAGGGGAGGGTGGGTGGGTACTTGATTATATATATCTGCCAGGTAAGTATGAACAAACTTTATTGTATCATAACAATATCATTTTGTTCATGAAACTTACCTGTCAGATATATATATAGCTGAATCCCACCTTTGGAGGTGGGAAGGGACAGAATAGAAGGATTTTAGGAAAACAAATGCATGCAGATGATTTACATCTTGGTTCCACCTGTTAGCATAGCTGGCTTCGTGGTTACTGCCACGTAAGTCGATTGTGCTACTAGAGTTGCCAGCGAGGTAGAGACCTATATAGCTGGTGCACTCCAGATGATCTGTCAACAGGGGCGAGACCACGACGTGACTAGACCATATTGACCATACCATGAGGGCTAAGAAGTAAAATAAATATATATATATATATATATCACCACCTGACCAACCTAGCCAAAGTTAAGGTGTTTTAACTAAGGCTTAAGAGTTAAGAAGTCGCCGTTGTCGGCGACTCAACTAATTAAGAGCTCTTCCTAACCATTTTCTACAGGATAGGATGAGTGGTACTTCTTGCCCCCAAGATTGTGTCTGCAGACACGTATGGCCCTAGCGAGCAGCAGATCTCATATGCCCTCTTCACATCTCGCAGGGAGTGTGAAGTGAACACAGAGTTGCTTCGCTAAAACATGGTACTCAGATGTTACTGAGTGCCATGCTCTGTTGAAATGCTTCCGAGGCCGCGCCCTCACCTCGTGAGCATTTAGATAAAAAGATTTCAAATCTTTGTGCAAACAGAATGAAGGAGCATTTTTGAAAGAACTCCTTAACACTAAAGCCAGGGTGTTCTTCGATATGGGCAAGTCTGGTCTTTTTCGGAACACTGCAGATTGCCCGAATGACTTCGACTTTCTTGAGTTTTATGTAGATAAAAACTTGAGAGACCCGACAGGGCACAGGACTCTCTCTGGCTCCTGCCCACTAACTTGTGCCATCCTTTGCTTCCAAGCTCCTGGCCCAAGGACAAAACGGGTTTTCCATTCTTAGGCCACAACGGAAGGCTTAGAGAGCACACCGACCTTGTCTTCTCTAAAGCCAAAACTTGTGACGATGGCTTAAAATTTCACTAACCCTCTTTGTCGTATCTAGGGTGGTTAGAAGAAGGCCTTCCTGATCACATGCAAAAAGTTAACATGTAGGAGAGGTTCGAATGCTTTAACCTCAAGAACTTCAGACTACGTCTAAGTTCCATATTGAAAGCTTCGATCTGGACATGCACAGTCAGTCCGTCTGTACTAAAGTCAGGTGACCGACCAGTTGACCAGTCAGACGAATCAAGGACAGCAAGGCTGTACCCTGAAGACCATAAGGCACTATTCTTCGCTGAAGAATGAGTGTCTGGACTGCCTGGGCGATTCAATCTAAGCAAACCTTGGGGGTGTATCAACGCAACCCAACGTCGTCAGCGAATCAACTGACTCGAGCTTCTGGTGCCAGGAGAAAGGAGCGAGGAGCAAAAAGGCGATTCAGTCCCGAAGGAAGAATGCCTGACAGTCCAACCTGGTCTCATGTTACACGATCATCGGGGGTGTATAAACGCAACTGACTTCGTCAACAAGAAACTCAGGGCTACTATATGTCGCCTGATCTCGCACGAGTGTCTGACTCCGAGAAACAGGTGAGACAAAAAGTAGAATGGTGAGCGAGTTTCGAGATCCCACAGAACTCACAAATCGTGAAGGGCTTTGTTGTTTGACAGACGCAAATCTCTGAGCCCAAAGGCCGTCAACAACATATTTGCATATTCTTTAATAGTTGACTGCCAGCTTATCCCATTCTTCAGACGGAAAAGGAAGACGGTAATCTTTTATTCCTGTCAACCTCTCGATAGTCTGAACGTAGTCAGACTCAGAGCGGAGAGGTTATAGGTACCTTTTCGAGTTAGAGTAGACCGACTCTCTCGGAAAAGGTCCCTTGGAAAGTGAACTAGGAAATATGTGACCTCTGTGAATCCAGGATTCTGAGGCCAACATGGGCGATCAGCGTCATTGTCGCTCCCTGTGACGTCATAATCCTCTATTACATTTCCTAAGCGATTGAAAAGGGGAAAAAGAGACTAAACATCCATCCCCGTTCAATATCATAGAATGGCGTTTAATGGTACTGATCCCGGATCGAGAATAAGGGAGCAGAGAAGAAGCCGCCTCTTCGTCCTCAACATATCGAAGAGAAGAAGAAAGGGCGTCCTAAAGTCTACACAACTCTCACTTACTTCTAAAGAAAGATTCCACTCGGAAGTGAATAGTTGCTGCCGTCGATCGAGACGATTCGTACGGACTTTTGCAATCCTGTAACGAACCTGTAGAGGATCGTTACATTTTTACGCCTGTTGTTATAATAGGCTCTTTCTCGTAAACTCGAACAAGGACCGAGAGAAGATACTTCTTAAGATATGAGAGAGCTGTGGAATAACAGAGTTGATCTGGACCACTGGTTCCCAAAAACTCGTTTCGAGGACTGGAGGGACTACCGAATCGCTTTTTTACTTCTTTCAGATTAAGATCCAGGACATCTGAAACCCTATCCAGATGTCTGGCACCTTCTTTCTATCACCTCAGGTGATAGACGCACTGAGAGATGTTCAGAATCATTGCTAGATCTTGAATAATATTTCAGTTTCCCGGTAGGAAAAAACTGTGGTCTGAATTGCAGTCTATTCGGGGAAACAAAACTTCTTCAGGAAGGAAATGGTCCCAGCAAGCTCATCCATTCCCATCCTCCCCGAGTATGCTTACTTCCCTAAATAAGGCTGCGCTTTGCCTAAGCAGGAGAGCAAATAAAAGTGCAATGTTGCGGTAGACTAGTAGTTCCATACCGTGCGGTAACGAGCACCGAAAGGATTAAGAGATAACTCTGTTGAACTATGTAAGGCCAAAACGAATGCAACGTTTATTCATTCACGTAAGAAAATCCCCTCAATCTTAGGCTAAAGTCCGTGATTGTAGGACAGAGATACAGTTAGTCAGTCAATCCCGCAGGAGAGACGGTAACCGTCAGCACAGAGATACGGTTAGTCAGTCAATCCCGCAGGAGAGAGAGACGTAACCTACCGCGCATGACAGCGCACGATCTGTCACTGAATACTGGCTCGGTTGGACTGGAGGACAGACAGCGTGACAGCAGCAGCAAGCAGCTTACGAACGTCGTCTCTTAACTTTATGTCTGGGTTGCCAGCTACCCTATTCTACGAAGAAATAGGTCCGTTATTTTTTGAGCAGAAAGACTCTCAAGCTGGTATATTTAAGCGAAACAGAAAACGCTAAATATATAGATGCGTTTGTGTCGTCAGAACACTACCATACAACGGTAAAAGATAAATCGGAAACTCCTGTTAGGCTGCAGGGAGTAACGATTAAATGTCCTTAAAATAGACAACAGACCTCTCGGTTGCCATCCGAAGAGGTAACTACAGCAAGCGTATATGACTTGAACCAACCATAAGTAAAATAACGCAAGGCAAAAAATGAAATTATATCACAATAAAGTTTGTTCCTACTTACCTGGCAGACATATATATAGCTGAATTCGGAAATACAGCTACATACATATCTGACAGGCAAGTTTCATGAACAAAACTTAAGAGAATCGAAGCAGTCGAAGCAGTCAGCTCAAGCTTCTTATGTTATTGGACATAAGCGTTCATTGAGTAGTCTACAAGTCTATTCCTTGTACTAGTCTGCGAATGACGAATGAGAGCTCTTCCGAATCTTGTCGATAACGAGCTTATTCGCTTACGCAATATCAAGTTAATGAGATGTTTTGTTCATGAGAACTAAGCCCATTTACGGGACAAAGAGATATTTTGTCATAGAGATACCCACTTACTTGACAAAACGAAAGTATGATTGTCAATGGGGGAAAGTCACTGAAAGCGTTGACAAAACCGTAATCCAGGGAGTCGAGCATTTAATTTTCCGATTACCCGTCTCAAACGAGGAAGGGGCAAGAATCCTGTTAAGAGACTGGGCTTACGCAAGTAGGACGACGATGTTCAATTCGGCAGCGTAGTCCGACTAGAAACTACAAAATCTATCATCTGAAAAACCCTTTCAGATGGGCTAAAAAGCTTGGAAAATTATCCTGGGAAGAGGAAGAAACTCTCCAACCAGCTTCCTCTCCCGTATCACAACTAATGCCTGCTAAAGCTTAAAATTATTGGCAGTATGGCAAAGGAAGTCCTGTCTTGCGCTTTCCTGAAGAGCGTCCTTTTGATGATGCCTTTGCAAGAATCCTACTGAACGTTGCCGAGAGTCCTGACGTGCAGGACATCGAGCCTTACATAACCCGTAACTGCCTTAGCGCAAAGTCTTGACTGCGGTAGTGGCAACTTAAATTTATTGGCAGAATGGCAAAGGTTGCGGTAGAGAAACGAGATCTTCCTTAACTCCATCCACCCCTATGCGAAAAGCAATATTAATTGACAGAGACCTCTTGAATTCACGAAACCCGATGTCTTGCTGGGTTTCGAAGAAGAAGTTGTCTGTTCACTTTTAAGCTTCCTCCGCCGAAGCACTGCCTACTTCACATTCTTTGCAGGTGAGGTAGAAGGTATCACCGAAGGTAGAGGTAAAAATTCCTTTAGGCTTTAGGCCCAAATCTGAAACAAGAGCTTGAAGAGTTCAACAGAAACGTTCAGCCAGGCGACACACCTGGCGTGCGCTGGTGCACGCTCGTCCATGGGGCGCTCGCGGCGTCCACTGGAGCGCGCTCGGCGTCCACTGGAGCGACGCTCGGCGTCCACTGGCGCGCACGGGAGCGCGCTTGGCGTGCAACTCGCGCGCGCCTGGAGTCCATCCGAGCGTCCCAGGCGTCCGCTCTCGAGTCAAAAGCTTCCTGCTACTATGACTTCTTTTACGTATTTCTCGGTGGAAAAGACGGACACGAGTTCAGCGACGTTCGCCTTCTTACTTCTCACTGAAACGCATAACGAGAGAGAGAGAGGACGTGGAAGCGTCCTCTTCTATAAAGCTTCTATTTTAGAGGGCGCGAGTCCTTCCGAAAGCTCCAACCCCTGCACGGAGAGGACGCTTTCGGAGGACGAGAAGCAAACTTTCAGGATTCGTGCACGCGCACGCACTTTGCAGTCTGGGGATTTTCATCAGTAACTGCCGAAGGCACGCCAGATCGGTGGGGGTTCCTTGTAACCCTCCTTCGGCTTTCGACATGCTCCCTCCCCAGGTCCTGGGAGTCAAGCAGAGGTCAGGCCTAGAGGCGAAACGAGGCCGATCTGACGCACCCTCCACTACACAAGGGGTATCACTGCACTTCTGCACTTCACTTTTACTCTCTAAAGCAAGCACTTTCGATTCTAAGTTACGAATCGAAAGAGTATAAAAGAAAGGGCAATTCCTCTACAGACACTGCTTAGGGCGAAGGCATCATACTGCAGGGTTAGGAGTAACAATTACAGAAGTAGCACTTCACAGCAATGAAAGAAGAGCGAGCACCTCTCGTAGACATATCATAGCCCGTAGGCCATACTACAGGGTTAGGCAAAAATAAAGTCTACAGGAAGGTTAGCAGGTTCACTACCCTGACTTTTGTTACTGATTAATTAGCGTACATACGAATCATACGTCTTCCTTACGGAATTAGACATGTTTACTGATTAATTGCGTACATACGAATCATACGTCTTCCTTACGGAATAGACAAGTCTCACACTCCTTACATGACAAATCTCAACAAAGAAGGAAGACCCATTACCCCTCGTACATACCAAGTGCGGATCTACCGAAGCTTTCGGTAGCCACACCCTATCTTGCAGACACCCCGTCTGAAACTAGCCTAACTAGATTCAGATATTTTAAGCAAAAATGAATCAAATTCAAATCAATTTAAGATAGCGTATGCCTAGCCACAAATCCAAGTAAATAAATCAAAAGACAATTAGGATACTTAGCGGCAATGAAGTTTCAAATCCTAAGACGGAGGTACTGAAACAGGTGTTTTCAGCACCGGCGACAGAAAAATTATGAATAGAAAATGGGAATGGTTCCTGATACCCGCCTCCCAGCGGCGGGAATGGTACTAACCACCTGGCCGACCACTGCGTGTGTCGGAAGTTTTTAAAATTCTGTCGGACTTCGAAATACAGCTATATATATATCTGACAGGTAAGTTCATGAACAAAACTTAAATTAGTGAATCATTGTATATTGTTCTATTTACCATTACACTATTATGTACCACCATTTCTAGTACTATAAGCTAATTTTCAAGTACTTTATGTTAATATGGTTTATGGTTATTCTACCATTATTTAGTATAAGCTAGTTTTAAGTACTTTTGTTAGTATACTGTAATGAGTCTTTGATTCACCTTATATTATATCAGTCTTTTACTATTTGGTTTCATTTGTCCTTTTATTCCATCTTGTCTGTTTCTCTGGTACTATTTCATAGGCCGACACGAGCTGAGCCCACCCAGAAAAGGGATTTTGACGTAGGCAAAAATCTATTTCTGGGTGATTGGCTCGTGTCGCCCTATGAAACCCACCCTGTTTCTTTTTACCCACCCTGCAGGACAAGATGTTCATATATAAGGATGACCGCTAGGGGCGCTGCTCTCCGCATGCGTCAGTAGTAGTAGTAGTAGCGGTCGCATCACCCTTTAGTATCAGCTCTCTCAGGTGGGGATTTTATGTTGGAAGGTCTAAATGGTAAATGACTCGTGGTAGTGATCCCACTCGCCCCTATTTCCATACCGACACTTCTTTATAGAGTGAGCGAGTCAGTTTTAACTGACATTTTCTTGATTTTATTTTTTCTCTGGTAATTTTAGGATAATTTTACCTAGAAATAATGAACTTAAGGATATTTCATAGGGCGACACGAGCCAATCACCCAGAAATAGATTTTTCCTACGTCAAAATCCCTTTTTTGTACATTGAACTTTCCTGTCAGATATATACTTAGCTGATTGACACCCTTGGTGAGGAAAGAGACAGCAATATTAACATGGAAAAAGGGGGAAACAACACCTGTTGTAGGATGTAAAATACAACCTTGGTTCTTACCTGTTTAGGCAGAAGACTTCATAGTTACTGTCTATTAGTCTGCGTTGCCTGAAGAGCTTCAGCGAGGGGCGTGACCTACAAGCTGATAGACTCTTTGGGTCTATCAAAGGGATTTGGTATCCGCTTACTTGATAGAATCCAAGCAGGATCTTGTCAAAGGGGATTCGCCCTCTTATATGACAGAACCTAACCACTATCATTGCAAGGAGCTCAAACATAAACTGATCACCTAACCAATCTAATCATTGTTAGACATACGACATGAAAGAGATGCCTACCCGCATGCTCTTTCAAACAACCAAAAAACTTACAAACTAAACAAGGGGGAAAAAATACACTACAAAGGATATGTCTCAGCTCCTGCCCCAGCACCGAATCCGCTGATACGTATGGGCCTAACGCAAAGCACTTTTCATACGTGATTTTGAGGTCTCTCAGATAGTGGTTCGCGAAGACTGAGTTGCAACGCCAGAATGTTGCTTTCATAATATACTCAGAGACACGTTTTATTGAAAGTTAATGAAGTGGCAATAGCTCTTACCTCATGAGCTTTGACCTTCAGAAGCTTGAATTGACTTTCATCACATGTCACATGTGCTTCTTTCACCAGGCTTCTGATGAAGAAAGAAAGCGCATTCTTAGATAAAGCCCTCCTTGGATCTCTTACAGAGCACCAAAGGTTGACATCATTGCCCTTAAGTTTCTTCTTCCTCTGAAGATAAAACTTTAGACGTTCGTACTGGCAAGTGACCTCTCTGCTTCCTCCCCTACTAAGGCAGATAAACCTTGGATTTCAAAACTCCTAGGCCAAGGATTTGAGGGGTTCTCGTTCTTGGCCAAGAACGAAGGTAGGAAGGCACAGATCGCTGCATCTCCTTTGAACCCCACTCTCCCTTCTATTGCATGGAGCTCACTAATCCTTTTGGCGGAAGCCAATGCCATGAGAAAAAGTGTCTTTCTCGTGAGGTCTCTAAAAGAGGCAGACTGAGGCGGTTCGAACTTAGGGGACCTAAGGAAACGCAGCACTACATCCGATTCCAACTCGGAATCTCTGACGAAACCTTCTTGGATGTTTCAAAGGATCTTATTAGATCATGAAGGTCTTTGTTTTCTGAAATGTTTAGGTCTCTGTGCCTAAAGACTGCAGCCAGCATGCTACGATATCCTTTAATGGTTGATACGCCAGTCCAACCTTTTTCCCTAAGGAAAAGTAAGAAGTCTGCTATTTGGGTTACAGAGGTACTGGAAGAGGAAAAGGTGATGGTTCCCTACACCACCGCCGAAAGACGTCCCACTTTGATTGGTAGACTCTAAGGGTATAGGCCTTCTTGCTGCTGCATAGCCATTGCAGCTCTTGCAGAAAACCCTCTCGCTCTGACCAAACTTTTGACAGTCTGAAGCCAGTCAGACCGAGAGCGGGGAGGTTTCTGTGATACCTGTCGAAGTGGGGTTTGTCTGAGCAGATCGATCCTCTGTGGCAGGGATCTCGGAATGTCTACTGACCATTCCAGTACCTCTGTGAACCAGACTTGTGCGGGCCAGAAAGGGGCTATCAACGTCATCCTTGCTGCCTCCGATTCTGCAAACTTCTTGAGAGTTTCTCCCAGTATCTTGAAGGAGGAAAAGCATACGTGTCTAAGCCCTTCCAATCTAGGAGAAAGGCATCTATTGACACTGCCCTCAGGTCTGATATAGGAGAGCAGTAGTTGTCTATCCTCGCATTCTTGGCTGTGGCGAAGAGGTCTATGTGGGAGGCCTGCCCCATAGTCTCCACAGGTCCCTGGCAAACATCCTCGGTGAAGAGTCCACTCCGCCGGCAGGACTTGATCTTTCCTGCTCAGGAGGTCTGCTCTGACGTTCTTTTCTCCTGTACGAACCTGGTAAGGAGACATATCTTCCTTTCCTCTGCCCACAGCAGAAGGTCTTTTGCTGTCTCGTACAGGGAGAAGGAGTGAGTTCCCCCCCCTGCTTCCTGATGTATGCCAGGGCCGTGGTGTTGTCCGAGTTTATCTGAACTGTCGAAGCTAGGACATAGGGCTCGAATGCTTTCAAAGCTAGCCAAACAGCCATCAGCTCTTTCTTGTGATGTGCCAGGTCACCTGTTCCTCCTTCCATGTGCCTGACACTTCTCTTGAGCCGAGCGTCGCTCCCCAACCTGTTTCCGACGCGTCGGAAAACAACACTTGGTTGGGGTTCGGTATGTAAGGGACTCCCTTCTGCAAACCTGAGAGGGTTCGCCCACCAAGAGAGGTCCTTCTTGATTTCTCTTGAAATCTTGAAGGAGAACTCTAGGTTTTGAGAAAGACAACGCCAGTTCTGATGTAGAAAGAACTGGAGAGGTCTGAGGTGCAACCTTCCTAGAGAAAGGAATTGCTCCAACGAGGAGAGTGTCCCCAGCAAACTCATCCACTCCCTCGCTGTGCATACGTCTTTCTCTAGAAAGGCTGACTTTTCTCTGAACATCGGACTATCCCTTTCTGGAGATGGAAAAGCCCGAAAATTCCAGAGAAAACCATCCGAATCCCAGATGATACGATCTTGACTGGGGATTAACTGAGACTTTTGGAAGTTTCACCAAAAGTCCCTGAGACTCGCCATGAAAAGGGTCTTTTGTAGGTCCTCCAAACACTTTTCTGTGACTTGGCTCTGATAAGCCAGTCGTCCAAGTAAAGGGGACACCCTCACTCCCTCCAAATGTAGCCATCTTGCTACATTTTTCATTAGTCCTGTGAAAACCTGAGGGGCTGTTGAAAGGCCGAAGCACAAAGCCCTGAATTGGAATATCCTTCCTCCCATCATGAACCTGAGGTATTTCCTTGAAGAAGGATGAATCGACACATGGAAGTAAGCGTCCTGAAGATCTAGGGACCACCAATCCAATCCCTCTGGACTAAGAGCCGCCAACACTGAGGATGTTCGTTTCCATGGCGAAACTTCCTCTTTTCTACAAAGAAATTCAGGGCGCTAGGAAAAAGGCGGTTGTAAAAAGCCCCCGTCTGAGCATGGGTTGCTCACTAGCTCTATTGCCTCTTTCTCTAGCATTTGTTCTATCTGCCAGAGTAAGAGCTTGGCTCATGATGGGATCCCTGTACTTGGCCACCAACTCCCTCGGAGTCGTCGTCAAATTGGTGGTCTTGCTGAGAAGGGAATCAGATATTCCTTTACCGGATAATCGAGAGGGACCAGTTGTCCGCTCCTCTCTGTGCCCAGACTTCTGCGAATCTTAGTAGCCTGGCACCTTACTGATGTCTGGAGGACTTCTTCCTACTTTTCGCTCTGGTAGAGCGAGAGAAGGAGGACTTCCTCTCTTGAAGGATCTATTACCTCTTGAGGTAGAGGCTCTAGAAGGAGGCCCCCCTCGAAAAAAAAAAAGGGCTCCTGTCTAGCTGGAGTCTCCTTCCTAGTCTTAGTCTGGAAGGTCGTTCTAGGTTTCAGGGCAGACTGAGCGAGCATATCTTGTGTAGCCTTCGCAGAGATAGCTCCAGAGATATCCTGAATTATCTTCTTTGGAAAGAGAAGAGGCGAAAGCTGCGAATATAGGTAGCGAGGCTCCTCTGAGCATGAGAGACTGACTTGGTCAGAAAAAGAACAGAAGACCGATCTTTTCTTAATAACCCCTCCCGCTCCAAACAGGGAGGCTACTTCGCTAGATCCATTCCTCACTGCCTTGTCCATGCAAGTAAGTACACTGTGAGATCCTCGGGCGAAATGGGAATCCGGGTTCTGAGTCCTTTTAGCTAAAACCCCAACGACCCAGTCAAGGAAGTTGAAGACTTCCAAGACTCTGAACATTCCCTTCAACAGGTGGTCGAGCTCGTTCATCGCCCAGGTAGTCTTAGCAGACAAGAGGGCCGAGCGTCGGGAGGAATCCACCAGTGAAGAGAAGTCCGCGTCTGCAGATGAGGGAAGACCCAGGCCTAGGGGTTGGGGCTCCAGACTCATACCAAAAACAAAGTTTCCCCGTAAGCTTAGAAGGAGGGAAAGAAAAAACAGTCTTCCCTTTCTCCTCCTTAGAAAGAAGCCAATGAACCAAAAACCTCTCAAAGCCTTTTTCATTGAGATGGTTGGTTTCATTCTCACACAGGAGGAAACCTTCGTCTTCTTTGATGTCGAGAATAAGGAGAGAGGAGAAGGAGGAGCGACCGGAGTAAGCGCGTCTCAAACTCCTGAAGAAGGAGGTCTGTCAGGATCTTGTAAGACGAGACCGAAGAATCCTTTACCAAGTCCTCTTCTGAAGGTTCTTTATTTTTCATCTACCGAAGAAACCTTCGGCTTCTTTACGAGAGCAGGCGCTTCTCTAAAGAAGTGCGCCTATCCCTGTGAGGATGTCTGGCAGCCGTCTGGCGCCTAATCAGGAGAAGCCAAAGCTTCGGGAGAGCTCCTATCGAAGGCGCCTCTTCCTACTCCGATGAGGGAGTCCTCTGTGTTCTTGTAGTCTGTCCCAGAAACATGGAGTCCAAAGGGGAGCGCCTGCTAGGAGAGGAGAGCCTACTATGCTCAAGGCGCCTACAGACTCCATGCGCCTGTCAAGAGGAGAGCGTCTGCCTGGCGAACTGCGCCTAAAATAGAGTAGGAGCGCCTGCTAGGCTCTTGGCGCCTACCAACAGGAGAGCGAATCCCTACTAGGTGGACAGGCGTCTACCAGGATCCAAATACCTAGATCGAGAAGCATGGGTCTCTGTAAAGCTTGTCTACCAGCAGAGAAGCTTCTTTCAGGCTCTTTATGCCTGACATGAACAGAGCAGCTAACAGGCGAATAGCGCCTATTCTGGAGAGTAGCGCCTATCTTCAACAGCAGCGCTTGACAGCAGGAGAGCGGCTACTTGGGGAGTTAGCGCCTACCAGGCTCTAGGCGTCTGATAAAAGGAGAGATCCTGTCTCTAGAAGTGTCCATGCAGGGGGAGGCTCTCTTATCCGGAGATTGGAGGTTCTTCGAAAGGAGTGAGAAGTAGAAGCCGTGCGCTTATCCTTAGAAGAGCGCCTACTAGGAGCTTGAATCCCGTTTTCCACGGAGAAATGATGTCGCCAGGAGATAGCTTCCTGGGCGATTGGCGCCTGGAAGACGACTGGCGTCTGCCAAGGGAAGAGCGCCTCATTCTATCCGCTGGTACAGGAGAGAGCAGACTCCGACTGAGAGGCACCCAGGAGAAGTAGCCTAGACTTCTTGACGGGAAGAGAGACGTCCTTCTTACGACGAGCGCCTCCAGCCAATGAGCCCGCAAGAGCCGAAATCTGAGCTTGCAGCCCCGCAAGAATCCGAGCCGGAGATCTTGCAAACTCTCCACAGGGGACAAGGTTTGAAGCCTACTCTGAGGCGAGTACTCCTGATCCCTCTGAGTTTCTTGATGTCCACTTCAGGCTCCTCCGGAAAACACTCCGGGCTGGAAGGAAGGGCGCAAGGAGCCTTCCAGGCTCTCTTCAACGGTCGAGAGGAATCCGAGGGCCTCCTCCTCCTCTTCTAGAGAAGGCGATGAAGAAGAAGAGAAGCATTGTCGTAAAACCTCCTTCTTGGCGCGAATTAAGGCAGCCTGGGAACGAGCATCAGGATCTACCGAGGGGACTCCTGACCGGTGGGGGTTCTCCCTAACCTTCCTGCGACTGTTGACTTTCCTCCTCCACTGGGACTGGGAGTCTGGAAGAGGTCTAGGCCTGGAAGCATTAAGGAGCCGATCAGACGCACCCTCCACTGCACTGGGGGCACTGCACAAATCACTTGCACTATCGCTCTTACCTTGCAACGAACGAATTTTCTTCTCCATGCTAAGGATCGTGGCTCTCATGGTTGCCCACTTCCGAAGGCGTATCTTTGGGTTCGATCAGGGAGCAGGAGCTGAAACGGGAGAAGGATCTGTGCTAACGACAGGATTATCTACTTCTACCTCGCTAATACGAGACTTACTAGAACTTCTAGACAAAGCTTTCCTCACCCTGTCTTTCTCCAACTTCCTTAAGTAGGAAGAAAGAGACTTCCATTCACCCTCATCCAACTTCTCACATTCATTACAAGGGTTAATAAAGGAACATTCATTACCTCTACACTTCAAGCATACTGTGAGGATCTACCGTTGCTTTCGTAGCCTCACCTTGCATTCATCCATAGAACACACCAAAAACATAAACTAGCATTATTTTCTTAACCTCTACATCAGACATCTTGAAATCAAAGAAAAATCCAAACCAATATCCAAAAACAATCCACAAGCGCGTATGCCAAGCCAACAAGATCAGGTACTTCACCGAAAGTCAGTCCAAAGACATCCAAGGCAACGAGAAACGAATTAAACTATCAGGAGGCAACGACCACGGGTGTAGTCGAAACCGGCGACAGAGAAAATCTGGCTGGAAAGGGGAGGGAGTTGGTTCATACAACCGCCACCCAGCGGCAGGTAAGGTAGATCACCTGACCTACCTGCCGCGGGTGCCGCGAGTTTTGAATTCTGTCGTGACGTCAAGAGACTAAGCTAAGTATATATCTGACAGGAAAGTTCATGTACAAAACCTGAATTTCAAATTAGTTATGAAAATCTGACAAAAAGCTATAAAATAAAAATAAGTTCTCCTATACAAACTTAACTCCAGTACTATTCAGCCTTTTAATAATATTGGCAGAAGAGTGTGAATAATCTCTGGGGAAGATACAAATATGGTAAGCTCATCTATTGAAAGCAGGAAGTCGCCCTCTCTGAAGGAATCTAGCACAGACTATAGCTAAAGGAGATAGCTGCATGCAAATAGCATTCAATACTATAATTTTTTGCCTGAAGAATACAGAAAAGGATATAAATAATGCAGTAGAAGTGACATTATTTCAGAAAACGATAGAAAATTAGCGACCAAAACATTATAGGAATATTCAATTTCCAAGGTAATACTAATACCCCCATGCAGAGCTGTTCCCTAGTTCTAGCATATTTCTATACGGACAAATCAGTCTCCAACTGGGGTCCTTCCATAATTGTTGGAGAGAACAAGGATGGGGGAAACAACTACCCTATGGGCTAGGCTGGAAACTGCAATGGAATTGGAATATTAAATTTTAATAAAACACCAAGTGCTACCTATGGGTTAGTAGTATGAGGTGACTCAGCGTTGAAAGGGAAATTTGACTGTATCTAATAAGCTTTTCAAAAGTTTAACAGGAGAGGGTGGAAAACAGGGTTGCCGTGGGGAATTTCGTCTATCAGTGTGGCTTTCTGGTGACGTCTGGCAACCCTCCGTGGCTTTTCTGACCACAGGCCACGACACTGAGGAATAATATTCTTCACTTTTCCTTTTTTGTTTTATTATGAAAATAAAGCTATAAAATATATACTGCTTACCTATTTATAAAAATGAATTTGATTGAAATCCTTTATTTTTCTTCGTCAAAAATATACTTTATGTTTAAGGTAGTGACGCATAGTTTTTTGACGTCACAGAAAATAATCCTACATCGGAAAAATATGCATTCTAAACCATTAAATCATAAATAATGTAAAAAATCTGATGAACTGCATATGGCAACACTGCTAAAGGCCAATGTTGTGAAGAAAAAACGGCATCATTAGTGGAAAGGAAGATGGCAGAGAAAATGAATAGAGGTACAGCAGAAGGAATGAAAGAGGTTGCAGCTACTACCTACTTAAGAGCCAAAGGATTATTATTATTATTATAAAAGTAGTTTTACCAAAGGAAAGCTGCAAAGAACCTAGTAGAGTGAGGTGTACTGACGGCATTACTAGGGTAGAAAACTGCATGGTACAGGGGTGGACCATGTACGATCAATGTGTACAACCCCAAAAAAAGTACATTATAACGCGTCCTGACATCGGAGATGGGCATCAGACGCGACTTGTTGTTGGTAAGAAACGGAGCTAAAGACCTCTACTGTGGTGTCAGGACGCGTTATAATGTACTTTTCTTGGGGTCGTACACATTGATCGTACATGGTCCAACCCTGTACCATGCGGTTTTTTACTATTCCCCTATGGAAAACCATAGCCTAGGTAAGGTTGGTTCGCACCAACAATAGGATACCTAATGGCCTGACCCTAAATTTAGCTACGGGCTACTAGGTACATTTGGTAGGCTAAAACACAAGAGAATCTGTGGCAAAAATATACCCTAGGCTAGCTACCAAGCCTAGGTAGTCGAATTACCTACTAGCTAGTAGCTAGGTACCCTATACTATAGCTATCTAGGCTACTACAAGGTACTACCTATATACCTGGCTACTTACCAGTCATGAAACATCTCCTTGATTAATTCACAGCATAGGCTGGTAGGCCTGGCTTTGGGCTAGGATAGGGCAGTTAGGTATGCCCACTTAGCCTACTAGGCTATAGGCTAGTACCTAGTTCTGGGCGACCTAGTCGTCTAACGTCAGCGATTTCACAACTGAAGTGAATCGCATAAAGTTAGGTTGACTCGCTTACCGAGTCGTAATGGCCGAACTTTCTCAACAAAATATAAGATTAATTATATTCCAATTGCCACCTGCTCTGTAAACAACGCGTCATTTCACGAATACTGTTTGTATACACACTATTTGGCAACAGTCAAATATAAGTTCCAAAAAAAGACTGAACGGCACCGAGATGTATTGTCGCGTTCTGGTCAAAGAGGACGTAACTGGTCAACGATAATCTTCTTCTTTCATAATAAGTTGTTGAAACTGAAAACTCCTAAAGTGTTAAAATCCACCGTAAGTGGTCAGCCTATCTCATTTACTCGACTGATTTCTCAAATTTTGCATTTTCCAAGGACATAAGGTTAACTTCAATTCCTCAATGCTCTCTGATTCTTGCCACAGCTCCAAACATAAGGACACTAGTTGAGACGGTGCAAAGGATGGATAGTTACCTACAAAAAGTTTATCCTCATTAGTTATAGTCTACCCTGTTATAGTAATGTTAGTTTACTATATAATTTCTTATATCCATTGAGTTTCCAATGTTGCTGGAAAGCCATACGCTAAACCTTCCACTGGAGAATAATACGAACGAGCTCAGTGTAGTACAAATAAATGACGTAAAGTGCGTGCCAAGTTGCTTGATTATATCTTTATATCTCTCTCACAAAATCCTAAGGATATTTGTCCATTATTGTTGTAATAATTAACTTCTTTATAGCCACTAGGTGACTGTTCATACCAGAGTTAACATACTGCTAACTGGGGTGCAGAATTTTCTTTGATTTTTTTTTATCATACTTTCTTCATTTATCCTAACTTTCCTTCAGTTACTTTCTTTATTTCAAGTGGAAATAAAAGGACGCTTATTCTAATGAAAGCACTGCGAAAATTTAGCGACAATAACGTTCATCCAATCGATAAAAAAAATTGAAAAGTACAATCTATCAGCGAGTCACTTGTTTTCCGTTATGTCTGATAGGTAAGATAAATCTAAGAAAAATGTCTTTTCGTTGTTTATCTGAAAAAACATTACGGTTGTTTGCCATATTTTATCCTATTTAGTTCAAACTCAATAGCAGCGTAGATTTTCACATGGGTTCAATGTGCTTGTGGATGTAAAGTTTACCATTTCAACACTCGCTACTTAAGCTAAAATCAAGTCGTACTTTTAATCATCTTTATGGCTGATGTGCCCTGTGAAACAAACTTAATTGTTATCCACACACACACACACACACTGAAGTTGACCTAAAGCATACTGTTGCCATTTAATTTTTATAGTTAAATTTGGTGTTTTTAACTTTTCCATGTATCATTTTCCATCGCAGATGAATTTTACTTCATTAAGAGATAAACATAGAGAGCCTGCCTCCTGTTTGGCACTGGGCGACAGGCTAATTTAATTGGGTTTGTTGCGTTTGGTTTTGCCAAGTTTCAGAAGTGTCAGCGTGATAAAAGTCGTAACTGTAAACAACATCGGCACATCGATTCATTCGCTCTTTCCGGTGGTCATAATACTCATAAAGTTATCTGCAGTATAATGTTTCTGCAGACGACCATCACAGGTTTTTGGGGGTAATTATATATTCATAATTTTTGTCATTAACGGAGTTTATGCCAGTGATATTATTGGGGCTAAGGAGACTTAAATTTACCAACGAGATCGTTCTCCATTTGGGCTCTACAGTGCACACGCTGTGAGGTTGAAGACTGCTAGTCCAGACCCATAACTTGTATTGCACACGCATTTTCTTCATGTGCCACGCAATTTGTGATATGTCTGTATCTTTTTCAAGAAATTTGCTGTCTTAAACTACTGAAAATACATATTAAGTAGCTACGCTAGGCTGGATGTCAACAGTGTCACCTGAATTTTCTGACAATTAATCAAGGCGACCTGTTTAAGTGTTCTCTAAAATATTGTTCATTATTGTATTATTCATTTTATTCTGAACATTGACCAATAGTAAGATACGGGTGAATGCACATCGCAATTTCATCGTCAATTGTTTATTTATTTATCTATTTATTTAATTATTTATTTACCTATTTATTTATTTATTTATTTATTTATTTATTTATTTATTTATTTATTTATTTATTTATTTATTTATTTATTTATTTATTTATTTATTTATTTATTTATTTATTTATTTGATTGTTCTTTACTATTGTGGTAAAAACTGTTGTGTGAACCAAAATATTTGTTTCACTCCTTAGCACGTCTCATCTGGGTGAAGATTTGTGTTACGAAACATTTCTTTTGCCCTTCTCCATTTTTTCCTGTTGAATTAAATATAGTCTTGTTATTGAGATAGGAAATTCTAAACCTAATTTTAGAGTTAAAAGCGCTATTACTTATTTGTTATTGAATGAAATTTAATCGCAAATGCCGAATTGCCGATTTTTTAAATATAGCAATAAGTAAAGTAAAGTGTATGTCACATATAATACACTTTTGATTATTTGTATTCACTAACTACTATACTACGTTCAGCAACACCACGCATTCTGTGATCCAAATGATATACGAATTTTTTGCTGCATACAAAAAAAAAAAAAAAAAAAAAAAAAAAAAAACTACAGTCTGAGAAACCCTGATGTCTGTCAGTGTCTGTAGTCTCTGTACACAAGTACACACCTAAAGTCCTTATTGACAGTCAGCTGTGTGTCAGTGACGGTGTTTACATACTATGGTGTTAAAGGACGTCAGCCTTGAGAGTCCAGTTAAATAAGAATTTTTCCTCTATTTGCTTAATGAAGGCAAGTAGTATCGATTATTTTTGTCTAGTGTTACTGGTACGTGTGATAATAGTATATTACCTAGGTAGTATAAAAATATGTAGTCTAGTAGGTAGGCTAGCACTGCATTCCTATGACCAAAGGCGAATTTCATTTAATACAATTGGTTGAGATAGCCTTAGGCTACGTTGTGGATGTTAAGACATACCTAGGTATAGTACCTAGGTACTACCTATAAGCAAATCTTTTTATACCTCCTACCTACTTTTAAAACTAGGTAGTAGGTAATAGCTATATTTTGGCTAGTTTTAAGATACCGAATTGGTTGACCTAAAGTAGGTAGCCTAGTAGGAACCTAGGCTACTAGTGTTGCACAAATTACCCGCTAACACAAGATAGTGTCACTTAGATTCAAATAGCCTAGTAATGGCAATTTTTTGTTATATACTAATCCTTTTTTGGGGTTGAGGACAAATTAGTAAAAATTACACATTTTCAAATTGAAACAAAAAGTTTTGAATTGGGATACCTAGTAGGACTAGCCTATGATAGCTACTTTTAACTTTTAAGCCTGATGTGCAAACTAGAAAGGGTAAATGACCGAATGGCAACATAGCAGCCACAGATCCCGGAATGCGGCCATCTTCCCGCAGAAGTATATAATTGAATTTGCTGCAATGAGCATCAGTCAAGAGTTGTGGCCCATCAATAGCAGCACGAGATCCTATGTTCCTCTGAGGTACTACCTAGGTACATGTTTTCTCCTAAATTTCAAAATACCTATAGGCTAATGAAATAATTTAAGCGCTTTCAGGAAGTGGCTGTGTTCTGAGAGAGGTGGCTGCTATGTCACCGTTCGGTCATTTTCCCTATTTATTACTGATTACGTATGAGTACTAGTTTAAATAGATACTGGATGCCCCTCATATCCTGCAGTTATGGGATCAAAGTGGGAAAGCTGGGCTTTGGGGATGTGAAATACAAGGGTGTACTATTTTGGTCCCCATAATTGAAGGATGCAAGAGGGGTCCAGTATCTCAAAAACTAGGTATAGCTCACTAATTTGCTACTCAAATGCACATGAAACATCCAAACTCCACACTAAAATATTGGAAATCATATTTTGAACCCCAGACAAAGATTTACAAATTGATCAGATGTTCAGTAAATTATGCAGTAGTTCCTGAAGTTACGAAATTAATCCGTTCCGAAGCGGCCTTCGTAACCTGATTTTTTCGTATCTAGAACTATGTTTTACATGTAAATTGCCTAAATCGTTCCAAGCCTTACAAAAACACCACAGTAAATTTTATAAAGCTAAATTGACCCATAAACAATGAAATACAACGATTTGGACCATTCAGTACTTAACCTAACCATTAGTGTACCTGTAAATAAAGTGTATTAGTGTACAGGGTACCAGAAATACTGTGTGTACATGTACGTACGTATGTAGTAAAATGTGGAACCTTACCTGTCAAGTGAGGTGATGTCCGAAAGTGGCGACAGAAGGGGAGGACAAACGGCAGAAAACATGAACACTTAACTTTACGAAACGCATTAAAAAATGGCAGAAAACATTAACACTAAATTGTACAAAACACAAATGACAGAAAATATTAACACTTCTTGATTATCTCCATCTTCGTCTCCATAGAAGGCCATCCTCTTCTTTCCGTGAACTTCTGCAACATTTTTGGGACCATGACTAATAACCTAAGTCATTAATTTCACACACAACACGATAAAGTAACTTACAGTACAACGAAAGCAAAATCACTAACGCGAATTCCATATGTTTACAATAATGCTGCCGCAAAAAATGGCCAAGAAACGCCTTTACATACACGGTGACTAGCATCAGGAACCAATGGGAGAGCGGGAGGATGGTGGCGAGTCCACTGAGTTGGTGGCACGCCAGTTTTAAAATTGTTCTCGGCGGCCCGGACGAATCTCGGACTTTACCCTTTCGCAACCTGAATTATTTTCGTACACAGAAGTCATAAAATCTTTGTCTTTGCTTTCGTAACTTGAATTTTTCGTAAGTAGGGACTTTCGTATGTAGAGGTTCCACTGTACTTGCACATGAAGGATATCAAGGGGATAGTAGAATACGTACATCCTTGTTATTTCACACATTTTGCATTTCCCTCACCCAAAAACCCTGACTTCCCTCTGTGGTCCCCTATAATTGTAGGATATAAGGGTTTCCTGTATATTTTTGAATAACTCATTTGCTACCACAATGCATATCAGAAATATGTATTTTGAAAATCAGACAAAGGAACCATGACTAAGAGCTGATGCTGGTTTTTTTCAAGCACTGCCTAAATTCCAAAGTCCACTTAATTGATGAAACTTAGAACAAAAGAACCAATCAAGTTACATCATTGTTTATAAACCGGTTTGTTCCGATACGTAATACAAACCCTCGGTCCTTTAACAATAGGAAGTAGCTAGCGGCAGCTGGAACGGTCGTAAGCTTCGAACAAGGGAAGAACGGTAGTTAACTGCTTGTCCGATCGTCGCGCGCCGCGCGTACTGGGAGGTAAACAAATCACTTTTGCTTTCGGCCGCGGGTGTGTGAAGGACGTGTTCGTCATCGCTCTCTGCCCGCTACATCGTCGTATGCTTTGTTTATATTGTGTTTTCTACTAATGGTTTGTTTTGACTTGAAAATGAAACTGTCAAGTAAGTAACATCTGTTTTCATTTTCATTACTTCAATTATGAACCCTTGAATTATGTTTCCTCGGTGCCGAGGGCGGGACGCGCTCGCGCCGAGTCATGTAGTTGGGCGAAAGGGTGTAATTGAAAAATGTAAGTACTTTTTTTCATTATATTTTTGCCCTGTGCGTTCGTTACCGAGAGTGTGATTGCGCTCGGCACGAACTTTTAATTTTGTATATAGAATGCAATGAAAGTGGATTCGCAATTGCATATTCTTTTCATTTTCATTTATTGATTGCATGAATTTAATCTGGATCAATTTTCGTTCTTACCCGGGAATTGATCCTTACGATTTTTTATGTGAAATGAAATCGCAAGTGCAGTATTCTGTTTCATTTTCATATATATTTTATGATAGCATCATATGATTGGATCAAGTCCGTTCTTACCCAGGGAATTGATCTTTTAATCCTTTAAGTTCTATGAAGTGAATCGCAAGGTTTGGGCAGTATTCTTTGTTTCATTTTCATATTACTTTTCTCTGCTGTGCGGGGGTGGGGGAAGCGAAGGTCTGACAGGAAGTTGGTAGCCGATTCTTCGTCTTCCTTCCTGCCCCCCCCCGCTCAGCTTCTTCATTGTATTTTGTATTTGGGGTCTTCCTTGCGTTCGGGGTGGGGCATGTCTCCCCCGTGCGTGAGGGAACCCCTCTTACTAATCTATCTATGTTACCGCAGGTGCTACATCCGTGGGAGACGACCCCTTTGATGTAGATGTAGATCCTCACACTCGTTGTCGGGGGCGAGAGTGCTCCCGCAACGAGCCCTGTGTAACGTGTATGCATTCGTCAGAGGGCGCAGTGGGTGCTGTACGAGGACACAAGAAGTCATCGGAAGTCCAGTGACTCCTTTGGTAACGGACGTCCAGTTGTACTCGGGGTCTTCCGTCCGCTCTGGGTGGGGTTCTCTCCCCCCAGGCGCGAGGAAACCCCTCTAATTAACCCGACTGTTGCTTCCGCAGGTTTGCCATCAGCGAGGACGACCTGGGACAGGTGTGGGAGTCGCTGGGACTGCAGGGGTTGATTCAGCGGTTTGGCGGGGTCGGCAGTGGTCACTCATGATACGGTAACCACTACAACAACCACAATCTCGACACCAGCATATGAGATGTCACCGCACCTGTTGTACACACCACATGTCATGTCGGTAACACCCACGGCTGCAATCCAGAACCAATTCCTGCCGTGCCAATCAGGACGGTGCCACCGCCACCTGGGTTCTTTGTATTGCCGACCCGGACTGCCGCTGCCCAAAGAAAGGGGGTACCCCCCTGGACCTGAAGCCAGTGCCGAGGATGACGGTAGCTGCCGACAGGACGCCTGTCTCTCCGTGTTTTGTACCTGCCGTGCCTGCCGTACCTGTTGCGGTCCCAGCCGCTCATTCCCTTTCAGATCAGGTGCCTGCTGCTCATTCACTTTCAGATGTTCCTGCTGTTCCTGGACCTGTTCCTGTTGTTCCTGCTGTTGGTGATGCTGTCACAGTCTCAGGTCTTTCCGGACAGGTGCAGTCGGGCCCTGTTGCTTCGGCAACTGCCCGGCTCCCTCCTGGATGGAAGACCTGACGTCTGTCCTGCGGAGCCTGGCGAAGAAGAAGAGGAAGAGGAAGAAGGTGTCGTCGTCGTCTTCGTCGTCTTCTTCGTCGTCCGCTGCCTCTCCTTCCCCTTCGACTTCTAAGGCCAAACAGCCGAAGAAGAAGAAGGTTGCCTCCCCCCCCTAAGAAGACTCCTTCGGGATCTTCCTAAGGGCCCGGCTCGCTCAGGCGAGCTGGGGAGTCTCTTTGCTGGTCCTCCTGTTCCTTCGGGAACGGGGCCCGTCGCTTCTTCTGCAAAGAAGAAGTCGACGGGGACCAGAGGGCACCAGCCTCGGCTGGTGCGTCCTCACCTGGTGGTCTAGCGGGTCTGCCGCTAAACCAGGTTCCGTCTCGGCCGCTTCTCGTTCGTGCGAGAAGCACCGAGTGGACGCTCTTCCAAGAAGACCGTCCAGCCAAAGTTTTGACGCCCGAGCTCGCTCGCCGTCAAGACAGCGGCGCGGAGCAGAAGACTGGCGAGAGTCCGTGCACACGACTCTCGCCAGGCCAGTGGACGCTCTCGCAGCGATCAACTGGCTGCTCGGGCTAACGTGACGGTCGCTGATCAGCCACGGGTTGAGGCGAGGAAGGAGCCCCTCGCGGCCGACCGGTACCAGCCACGGCTGGTACCAGCGGTTGACGCGCGATGAGGAACGCTGGCCGGTCCTCGACGCGACACAGAGCCTAGCAGGTCACCCCGTCCGCCGCTCACCCCGATGGGGACCCGGCGGCGGGGAGACGGTGACCAGCGGCAGCTCGCCTGACGCTAGAGATCGGTCTCGACGTTCTCAGCCGAGCCAATCGCCCCAGGCGAGCGGTAAGGGCTAGGCTGCTGCTCGACCGTCACCGCGGGTTGACGATCAGCAGCAGCCCTCCACGCACGCTGGTCCTGCCAGCGAGCGAGGGGGGAGCGTCAGGTGTGCCTCTCCCATAACGGGTTGAGGCGAGGAAGGGGTCCCCCGCGGCCGTCGGTACCAGCCAGGCTGGTACCAGCGGCTCGACGCGCCGAGAGGACGCTCGCCGGTCTCACCGTGACAGCGAGCCTAGCAGGTCACCTGACGCCGCTCCCATCGGGACCGGGCGGAGACGGTAACCACCCGCAACAGCTCGCCTGACGCTAGAGAATCAGCGTCGACGTTCTCAGCCAAGCCTCTGCGCCTCCTAGGCGAGCGGCAAGGCTAGGCATGCTGCTCGATCGCCACCGCGGGTTGACGATCAGCAGCACCCTCCAAGCACGCTGGTCCTGCCAGCGAGCTAGGGGTGGGGGGAGCGTCAGGTCTGCCTCTCCTGTACCTTCAACCTCCTCGGGCTACGCCGGGAGGAGCGAGGTACCTATGAGTGATCGCGAGAGGTGCGCCGCTCGCGACCCGCTATGACGCCGTATCGACCAGGCACGGTTCTAGGACCGACCAGGACATACGCGCAATTAGCTGGAGGCGACCGTCAGGGGTCTGCCGCTCTTCCTCCTTCTGAAGGAGGAGTATCTAGGGATCTGTTCTTGTTGGAGGGACTGGACGGTCCTACTCCGCAAGACGCGGTTACTCCCGAGATACAGAGGTAATTTGCAGAAGTCATTAAGCTGATTCGTCAGCATATGACCCTGCGGAAGGATTGCCGCTCCCACCAGCAGAGCCCAAGTCTCTGCTCGAGTCGTTTTGGGGCCCGAGAGGGAACCAAACCCGACGGTGGGTCTGCCGCGATCGGAGCTTGCCGATTCTGTCTCGAACCAGTGTCTCGTCTCCGGACAAGAAGGCTCTCTCAGTTTCTGGCCGGTCGATCAAGCTACTTCCACCTCCTCTACTGCGACAGCGGCGTTTTCTACGTGTCTTCGGACACCGTATTGAAATACTCCTTCGGTCCTCCTGAGAGGTTTCGACCTCGACGAGGACTGGAATGAGTCGGAGGACGGTATCGGCTCTCTCCTGTCAGGTGTCGATCAACCCCACCCAGACGACGTTTCACAGTGGCGGCAGACCTTACCTACGTGAGAGTTCGTAACCCTCCGCGGGAAAACGTTTTCCCTCCTGACGATAACGTTTTCCCAGACTCTGAGAGGCCATCGCCGCAAGGCGATGGCTGCTCCTACTCTTCTCCAACTGCTAGTTCCACTGGGAAGGCGAGCGAGTATCCAATTCCTTCCCCATTCCCTCTCTCCTTACGGCTACGAGGGAAAGGGGAAGGATCCTACAGAGATTTCGTTTTGTAGGATCCCGACGTTCGGGACTGCGCTACCGGGGGGGACCACCTTCGGGTCCTACCTGACGTAAGCCCCGGTCGTTGAGGAGGAATCCTGCTCCATTCTCGATTTCTACGGGAATCGAGAGGACCACCAGCCGATATCGTTTGACGAATTCGGTGGGGGTTTCGCAGACTGCTTAGAATTCTACGGAATTCTAGCGCATTCAGAGTGTTCGAGTTTTTTACGATCTTCAAACACTTACGCGAGACCACGGTCCAAAGTGAGCGAGACGAGAATCCCCGATATGTTTACACGATAATCGGAACCTCGCCTATGCTCGATTCCTGGAATCTAGCATTGTGAAGAAGACTGCTGCTGAAAGAAACTATCTCACAGTAGGCGACCAACCTGGAATAGAGGAGATCGGACGGGAATATCCAGTTTGGCTTGAACTATCGTCTTAGTATTCTGTTCACCATTGAAGCTTTCCTTCGAGGAAGACTTCTCCTTCACTCTCTTTGACAGAGAACGAAGGTGGTCGATCTCCAATCCTTATTTTGTTTTCTTGAAGGAAAGAATTTAGGATGGAGATCGTTGTCAGAATCCTACAAATATACTACGTATATTAACCTCGCGACCTGATTCTGCTAAGCAGTTGACTTGTCCGAGGGGTAGGCGCATATCCTAGTTATTCTACGGATTGCGACTTAGACGAGAAGTATTCTAATTGAACTGCAACTCGGGGTTGCCTGCAACCTCCCAGGAGTTTTCAGCTTCAATTTTATATACTTATGGTTTTTGTCCACGACAACACCATTTCAACTTTTATATTTATCGAAATTCGTTTCGCCTAAATATAATTGCCCGAGCATATCTTTTATGCTCGGTAGTTCTAGCCGAACGCATTCCTTCGTGGAATAATGGATTACCTGGCAACTCAGGATGACGAGTCAGCAGGCTCAAACCACTGCGTATTGAACTGCCTCATAGCAGCTCAGTATCAGCTGGGCCTCCGAGATTCACGGTCATGTATGTCTCTCTCTCCCCTGCTTGATTGACTACCGAACCGTATCTCTGCCTAACAATCATGGACTTAGGTCTCTGATTAACGGGGATTCTCGCAATAATGAAGGACCATCTACTGCGGTGACGCTGGATTCCATCGCCTTCGACATTGCGAGAATTTTCAACAGAGATATCTCTTGGACTCTTTCATCTTTCTGTTTACCGCACGGTAACAGAAGTCTGTAAAAGTCTCCCGCTGCATCGCACTGCGATAATGCGAATGATTTTGCAGACATCTGAGTTTGTCTTCAAAATATCTCGTATTCGTAGGTGTACAATTGTTCATTGTTCAACCCGATTACAAGATGTGTCAGAAGACATCGCCTACTCTCCGACCTGACAGCTCTACCTCCAAATGTTCAGCCCATGAGAAGCAGTTCTTCAGGCGGCTTTCACCTGTGTTTTCATTACCGAAGAAACGCCCCGCTTTCATTGCAACTACGACTTCTCACCGGACAGCAATGAAATAGCGGGTAGCGTTTTCAGTCATTTGTAAGCACAGGTTATGAATCTTTGAGATCCTTCTCTCGATTCATATGTGAAGACGTAGGTTGCATTCAATATCTACCTTCGTCTTCAACGGTACATAGTGTTGTTTCTCCTTAGCTGAGATTCAACAAACATGAGATGTTTTACCTTCAGGGACTCGGTCTCTAGAAGGCAATTGACTTTCGCCTGTTGGGTACATGCCTTAAGAGAATCATCACCTCGCTGTCCGGCATTGGTGACAAACAAATAAAACATCATTTGTTTGGTCTCTCGGCATAACCTTTAAAGGCGAAGGTCACGTGACTTACTCGGATGCTTTGACAACTTGCCTCCTACCGAACGCAGTCAGTCGGCAGCTGTCAGAGCGCCCGAGTCAGTTACGAATTACGCTGTTGACTTAGTTCGGTTGTTACACAGCAACCATTACTTCGTTTTAATAGCTTGTCACAGTACCCATACCATGACACCATGGAGTGTCGGTGTCCTATCCACTACCGAGAACTTCGCTGCATGGGGATAGGAGGATGCGAGAGACTGCGTTGCTAACGGACAGACCAGTATGGTACTGGAACACACCCGAAGGTAAGATAAGAGGGATAGGTCATGCGACTATTTCCTTCTTTTCCTCTGAGGAACTGCATGACTTCTCCTGCGAAGTCAGGCACCAGGGGATGGGGATCTGTGACGCTCGATTTCGTACCGAACTTCGTAGCGAAGACTCAGAACCCTTCGGTCCCTGACGATTGGTTCGAGTCGTTCACAATCCCTCCCTAATGGACTTCACCGCCTTCGATGCGAAGGAGATGCTGCCTTGTCCACAAGAACTTCTCCTTGGCGCAGGTACTGAAGGCAGGGGTCTGGTCCAACCAGACCACATGCCCTCCTTCTACCTTCGGGATATTGCCCACAGGTCCTTGGAATCTTTTTCCTTTTCCTTTGGGACCCTGTGTGGCTGCTCAACACGTTGTGTAGCGAACCCCAGGACACCCTTCGCACTGGCTGAACAGCATCGAGTCCTAGTGTGACCGTAAGAAATGGATGGTGAATGAGAGTGTGACTGGCTCCTCTTCCCATCTTTTTCTTCCCCCCCCTCTACCTGTGGTTAGAGGGACACGGTCGTCACCCTGCTGGATAAGGACAAGATGCAGGTGAGCTACTCAACAGAGCCCCATCCTATCCCTTTCACTAGGGATAGGAGCGTATATCCACCACTTCCTCCAACAAGGGGGAGGAAGTGGATGCCAGCTTGAGACAACCATACTTTATGTTGCCTCTTGCAAACAGGAACAAGTTCTTGCTTGCTGGTACGAAGAGATACGATTGCCTCTCTCTTAGTACTCGGCCCAGAGGTCTGACCATTGATCCTGCGGTGCACACCCCGATCAATCGGACAGAGGCTTGGATCCCTCCCTCGCTCTTACGACCAGGGAGGCATTCCAGGGATGGACGAACACCAGTCTGTTCATCAAAAAGACTCAGATTCCTACCCACCAAGAAGTGAGTCTTCCTATTGTTAAAGGACCGAGGGTTTGTATTACGTATCGGAACAAATGACAATTTGTCGAAAATTGCATTTTTCCTAACTATACAACCTGAGGTCCTTTAACATAAAGTCCCTCCTCATGCCACCCCTCACTCTGCGTATTTTGCATGGGCCAAAAGCAAAAGTGATTTGTTTACCTCCCAGTCGCGCGGCGCGCGACGATCGGACAAGCAGTTAACTACCGTTCTCCCCTTGTTCGAAGCTTACGACCGTTCCAGCTGCCGCTAGCTACTTCCTATTGTTAAAGGACCTCAGGTTTGTATAGTTAGGAAAAATGCAATTTTCGACAAATTGTCATTTTGATTTTGAGATGGCAAGTGGTGGTGTTTGGCAACAACGCCACAGGGTTGGTATTATCACCGAACAAGATTTTTTTTTCCCCTCTTGTTTCGGTTAACATGCAGGTGCTAAAGTGTATGTATCTGTAGTGCACTCAATACCTCTATAAGACGAACGTATTCCAAGAGGGAATGTACTACTAGGTAACTCAGCCTACAGAGTAGAGTGAAAGGCAGAGTACTGCCTTCTCACTGAGATTTTGCTCATCTTAGTATTACAGAGTACGTATAGTGAAAGGCAGAGTACTGCCTTCTCACTGAGATATTGCTCATCTTAGTATTGTTTCTCCTACATTGATTGTTAACTCCTAATTTGAATCTGCCTGGTGATCACAGACATAAGTCTGTGGTTGGCTCTGGATTCTCACTTATGTTTTGTGCTCCACATTCACCATAGTGAGAATCAACAGACAGAGATATGTTGTATAGATCTATCTTCTGTTTACCCCACTGTACAACAGAAGTCTGTAAGTCTTCTGCTTCGTCGCAATTGACCCTTAGGCCACTTTGATGAATCAGAATGATTTTTCAGACAAACACAGCAGTTTTTGTCTTCTGTATAGATTTTCCTAATTCATAAAGTGCTCAAGTACTATTTGTTCACCCAGAATTGGAATGAATGTTGGAAGACTTCACCTGCCTTGATAGCTCTGCTTCCCAGGGCCAAAAAAGTTCCTCCCTGATCCAACCTATGCAGTGACAAGAAGCGATTCATCAGGTAGTACATCCTTGTGTTTTACACTGTGTTTTACACAGAGGACCATCCCTAACCTAGGAAGTTATGGCAAGATCCCACCCATCCTTTGTCTAATGTGTTGTCTTTCATTTTACATGGACTTCACGCTTGAGACGCGCACACATTTGTGGAGTGCCTACTTTGCCTACGCGAAGATCGGCGGATTCTCAGTTTATGGTCCCACTGTCTTTGAAGTGAGAGAAGACCTTTGTTGGTGGTTGGACGACCAGAATCTATTGAAGGGCATCCCTCTGCATTCTCTCCCTCCGGACTTCCTTCTGTTCTCGGACGCCTCCCTCGCAGGTTGGGACGCGCACTTAGGTGGCCTCATCGCTTCAGGTGTTTGGGGTTTGTAGGACAAGCAGCAGCATATCAACTTCTTGGAGTTGAAGGCGGCTTTCCTGGGTCTGAAGGAGTTTTGGGGGATGGTAGAGGGTCACTCTGTCTTTCTCATGTCGGACAACACCACGGTGGTAGCCTACCGTGAACAAACAGGGAGGCCTAGTTTCTAAGCACTTCATGCCTTGACCGTCGACCTTCACCAGTGGGCAATCAGCAATTCAGTAGAGCTCTCAGCCAGGTATATCCCTGGGAAACTGAAACGTGGTTGCAGACAAACTCAGTCGCCGGGATCAGATCTTAGGCACAGAGTGGTCCCTTCATCAAGTGGTGGCAGACAAAAGCTTTTTCCAGATTTTGGGGAGACCCCATGCTGGACCTTTTCGCGACATGTTACAACAGGAAGCTTGGGAGGCGTTCTGTTCTGTGGTCCCAGATCCCTTAGCATTGGCAGAAGGCACATTCCAACATCCTGGGACAACCTGGAAGTGTATGCCTTCCATCCGTTTTGTTTGATCCGTCAGGTTCTGAACAGGCTGTTGGGTTCACTGGGTCTCAGAATGACTTTGGTAGCCCCTCTGTGGCCTCAGGCGGAATGGTTTCCAGATCTGCTGTCGTTGTTGGAGATTCCGAGGGAGATTCCCTTGGCAGCATCTCCTGTGTCAGCCCCAATGCAGAAAGGTTCCACCAGTCAGTAGAATCCCTGTCTCTTCACGGTTGGAGGCTATCAACTATCTCCTCCGAGAGAGAGGCTTTTCTCAGAAATCAGCTGGGCACATGTCCAGCAGTCTTAGGAAGTCAACCTCTGCAGTTTTACCAAGGCAAATGGGCGATCTACTGTGATTGTTGTTGTAAACGAGGTTTTCTCCACTCGCGACCTCTATTCAGCAAATAGCAGGCTTTTTAACCTTCCTCAGAGACGAGAAATGTTTGTCCGTGTCTGCTATTAGAGGCTACAGGGCAGCTCTGAGTTTGGTGTTACGCCTGAAGGGTATCAACATCTACTCTTCCTGGGAACTTTCCTGCTAGTTAAGGGGTTTGAGCAGTCGACTTCTCCTAGAGAGCTCAAGCCTCCAAACGTAGGATGTTTCCTTGGTGCTTAAGAGCTTGACCAAGAGTCCATATGAACTCTACCGTTGCTCATCTGACAGGAACCTGACGCTCGACAGTTTTCCTTTTCCTTTTGGCTTTGGCATCTTCCAAAAGGGTAGGAGAGCTCCACGGTTCTGAGTTATGAGGTGAAGCACACCAGGGGTTGGAAGTCAGTGTCCTTCAAATTTGTCCCGGAATTCGTGGCCAAGACCCAAAATCCCTTGGTGCATGATGACAAGTTCGCTTCGTTTTCCATTCCATCACTGACTGACTTTGTGGGTGGTGATGCTCAAGAGCTTTTGTTGTGCCCTGTCCGGGCCCTGCGTTGCTATCTTAAAAGGACTCGGATATATCTGCCAGGTAAGTATGAACAAACTTAATTGTATTATAACAATAACATTTTGTTCATGCCACTACCTGACAGATAATATATATAACTGAATCCCACCTTCGGTGATGGTGGGAAGAGACAGAATAGGATTTGTAGGAAACTTAAATTAAGTAGATAATATATATCTTGGTTCCTCACCTGTTAGTAAAGTTATACTCTGTGATTACTGTCACTTAAGCCTGCTTTTGCTTAATCAGAGTTGCCAGCCAGGTGGAGACCTGTTAGTGCTGGTGCGCTCTGGATGATCTGTCAACTGGGACGTGACCTCAACGTGACAAGACCATCGAGCCATAACGTATCGAGGGCAACGAAGCAACTGACCACCACCTGACCAACTATCCAAAGACCCTTTGAACACTAAACTAAGAGATGGGAGATCTTCACACAAGACTCACCACAACCTAAAAACACAATAATAAAACTAACCTAAACCTAATAAGGGATAGGAAAAGGGCTACCTCCGGCCCCCAAGACTGTGTCTGCAGGACACGTATGGCCAGAGAACAACAGTCCTTGTATATCGTTCTCACATCTCTCAAGTAGTGTGAGGCGAATACAGAATTGCTCCTCCAAAAGGTGGCATCAAGGATGTCCTTGATCGACATGTTCTTTTGGAAGGCAAGCGAGGTTGCGACCGCTCTGACCTCGTGAGCTTTCACTCGGCAAGAGGCTCAAATCAGTCTTCTGGTAAGATGATGAGCCTCTTTTATAACGTCTCTCAGAAAGAAAGCCAAAGCATTCTTGGACAATGGTAAGTCGGGTCTCTTTACAGAGCACCACAGATTATCTGAGGGACCTCGTACCTCCTTCGAGTCTTGCGAACGTAAAAACTTGAGAGCCCTGACAGGGCACAGGACTCTCTCAGGTTCTTGGCCCACAAGGCTTGTCATACCCTTAATCTCGAAACTCTTGGGCCAAGGGTTAGAACGGGTTCTCATTTTTCGCTAAGAAAGTGGGACTCAAAGAGCAGACAGCGTTGTCACCTTTGAAGCCCACCTGTTTACTAATGGCTTGAATTTCGCTCTCTTTGCCGTCGCCAGAGCAGTTAGGAAAAGAGCTTTCTTGTCAAGTTTCCTAAGAGTATGGAGAGGCTCGAAAGGACTCGACATCAAAAGTCTTAGAACTAAGTCCAAGTTCCAGGAAGGAGGTCTCGCCTGAGGTATCTTAGTTGTCTCGAACGATCTCAAGAGATCGTGAAGATCTCTGTTGTCAGTAAGGTCTAGGCCTCTGTGCTGAAAGACTACTGACAGCATACTTTGTTCCGACACGGCATACAAACCTTCGGTCCTTTTACAATAGGAAGGTACTAGCGGCAGCTGGATAGGTCGTAAGCTTTCGAACAAGGGGTTCGGTAGTTAACTGCTTGTCCGACAGGCGCGCGCGACGCGCGACTGGGAGGTAAACAAATCACTTTTGCTTTCGGCCTGCTGGCGTGTGGACGTGTATCATCGCTCTGCCCGCTTCATCGTCGTTTGCTTTCGCATGATTGTGTTTTTCTTTTTCTATGTATCTAGTGAAAACTGAATTGTAAGTACAATCATTTCATTGAATTCAATTGTGAATTAAAGGATCTTGGTTCACAACGCCCTCCGATTACCCGAGTGCCGGGACTGAAGGGCGTAATTGCGGGGAATTGCATTTTCCCAGAATGATCCTCGTGATGTTATGCTCGGTGCCGAGGGCGGGAGCGCTCGCTCCGAGCGTATATTGGGTTGGAAATGTGTAGATGAAATCGTAAGTGCTCTTTCATTTATATTTGTTTTTTGACCATGCTATGGACCCGTTGCGAAACGAATGCGCTCGGCACGGAAACTTATTCAGTATGAAAGTGGAATCGCAAGTACAGTATTCTTTTTCATTTTCATATTTATTTTTTTATTGTAGCAATACTCATTTTGGATCAGTTTCCCGAGCTTGCCCGGAGATTGATCCTTCCCCCTTTTTATTTGAATGAAGTGAAATCGCAAGTGCAGTTCTTTTTCCATTTTCATTTTGTTTTTTTTATTGAGATTGCATTGTTGACTGGGATCATGTTTCCGCTATTCACGGGAATTGATCCTTCCCCTTTTTATTTGTATGAAGTGAAATCGCAAGCGCAGTAGTCTTTTCATTTTCATATATTTGTTGATTGCATCAATTCATTATGGATCAAGGTTTCCAGAAACCTTGATCCATAAAGGTAAGGAATGAAACCTTTCAACCCTTGCGCTCGGTACCGAGGGCGCAAATGCGCTCGATCCGAGCCTTATTCATTGTGAAGTGAATCGTTTTGCAAGATGCATTTTCATTTTGTTCCTTATTATTGATTGCATCAATATTATTTGTTCAAGTTACGCTCAGTCAGGGAATTGATCCTTATGCCTTGTATTCGTGCCGATGGCACGATTGCTCTAGGGCTCCTTATTTTGTTGTTGGGTACTGGGTACTGTGCGGGGTGGGGGGGGGAACGAGTCCCCCCCGCTCAGTTCCCACAGATGGCTCTTCCCCTTGGGGGGGGGGGAGGTTATCGGCGTTCTTCTCCTCGCCCCGATCCGTCGAGCGCGCGGGGGAGGGCGCTCGGTGCCCTATGTACAATTGTATTAGGGGTCTTCCACTCGTTCGGGAGGGATCAAACCCCCGCACGAGGGGATTTCCCCCCCATTAATCGCTACTACTATTATTTCCGCAGGTGCTACTACTGCCACGAGGGTGGACCTTGGTGAGGTATGGGCGTCCTTCCAATTGCAGAGCGTGCTGGTGTCCAGGGGCTGCGGTTCTATGTCTGGGCCTACTGCGGTCACCCATGGAGTGGTGACCACGCAACCAGGTGACGACGTCCCTCCTCACCTGGTGTACTCGCCTCACGTGGTAACAGTCTTGCCTACAGCCGCTGTGAAGTGCCGTTCGCCGTACCGAGAGGGGGGAGTGCCGCCGCCGCTCGTGGTTGCCGCGCTGCAGCGACCACACTTCCGCTGCCCTAGAACTCGCCACCCCCTGGACCTGCCGCCGGTACCAGGATGTTGCTGGCTGCTGCTCCACTTCCTGTGTTTCCGGTGCTGCCTGCCGTACCTGCCGATTCTGGGCTGACTGTCCATGCAGTTGCTGCGCTGGCTGTCCCTGCCGTTGCTGCGCTGGCAATGTTCCTGCCGTTGCTGCGCTGGCTGTCCCTACCGATGATGTGCTGGCCGTGCCTGCTGTTCCTGAGATGCCCATACCTGCTGATGTCGTCCTGTTCGTGGTGGTACTACCCCAGACTTTGGTCTGTCTGTACAGGTGCGTCCGGGCCCTGTGGCTTCGGCTACAGCAGCCCCGGCTCCGCCTGGATAGCAGATCTTACGTCTGTCCTGAGGAACGCTGACGAAGAAGAGGAGGAAGGTGTCGTGGTCGTCGTCTTCATCTTCTTCATCGTCGTCGGCCGCCGCCTCTTCCCCTTCGACTTCTAAGGCTTTACAGCCGAGGAAGAAGAAGGCGCCTCCTCCCTCCTAAGAAGCTTCCTCGGGAGCTTCTCGGGACCCGTCTACCTCGTGGGACGGGAGGGCTTCCTTCCGCTGGTCCTCCTGCCTCCTTCGGGAGCGGGGCCCGTCTCTTCTTTCCGCAAGGAAGAAGACTACGGGGACCAGAGGGGTACCGGCTAACACCGGTACTTCCTCGCCTGGTGTCAGTGGTTCTGCCACTGCATCAGGGTCCGTCTCGGGGGCCTCTCGTTCGCAGTTGGGAGGTACCGAGTGTACGGTCGCCTACCAGCGACCGTGCAGCCAGGAACCAGACCTCTGAGTCCGCTCAGCGTCAGGTTCACGGCACGGGGCGGAAAGACTGGTGACAGCCGCTCAGCGACTCTCACCAGACCAGCTCTCACTCTCGCGGTGAACAGCTGGCTACCCGGGGACGTGACGGTCCACGACCGACCCACGGGCTGAGGCTGGGGAAGAGGTCCTCCCGTTCGCCGGTGCCAGCCACGGCTGGAACCAGCGACGTGACGTGCCGTGAGACAAGCACCGGTCTCACTGCGACAGTGGAGCCTCCAGGTCGCCTGACCGTCGCTCTCACAGAGAGCGATCGGGAACGGTCAACCAGTCACCAGCTCCTTCTGACACTCGAGATCGGGGGCCCGCTGTGCTCAGTCCCCAGCCGTTCTCCACAGCGAGACGGTTTCGACCAGGCCTGCAGCGATCGTCACCGCGGGTTGACGATCGCCTGCAGCCCTCAAGCCTGCTGGTTCTGCCAGCGAGCGACGAGGGAGCGTCAGGTCTGCCTCTCCCGTACCTTCAACCTCCTCGGGTTACACCGGGAGGAGCGAGGTATTGAGGAGTGATCGTGATGGGTGCGCCCCTCATGATCCCACCACCACGACGCCCTACGTGCCAGGCACGGTTCTTGGACCGGCCAGGACGTATGCGCAAGTGGATGGGGAAGACCGAGAGGGCTGTCGCTGTTCCCCCTTCTTAGGAGGAAGGTTCTCGGAATATGCTCTTGTTCGAAGGGCTTAACGGTCCCACTCTGCAAGATGCTGTGACTTCCGAGATCCAGAGGAACTTTGCCGAGGTTACGGCGCTGATTCGTCAGCACAATGACTCGGGGGAAGGATCGCCGCTCCCACCAGCAGAGCCACGTCTCGGCTTGAGTCGTTTTGGGGCCCGAGAGGGAATCCAAATCGACGGTGGGTCTGCCGCGATCGGAGCTTGCCGGACTGGGTTGAGCCAGGTAGTTCTCTCGTCTCCGGACAAGAAGGCTCTCTCGGTTCTAGACGGTCGAACAAGCTCCTTCACCTCCTCTACTGCGACAGAGGCGTTTCTACGTGTCTTCGGACATCGTATTTATATATCCCTTCGGTCCTCCTGAGGTTTCGACCTCGACGAGGATGGAATGAGTCGGAGCGTATCGGCTCTCTCCTGTCAGGTCTCGATCAGCCCCAGCCAGACGACGTTCACAGTGGAAGGACGGCATTCCCCCTCACCTGCTGCCGGAAGTGGGGGGGTGCCTGGCCAGCCATTGGGACCCGGTCCATCAGAAGGCGTACGTTCCAGGGGCATCGAAGGACGTAGCATTGAGACAGGAGATCAAGACCATGCTGAGCAAGAGAACGGTAGAAATCGGTACGGATCAGTCACCGGGCTTTACAGCCGACTCTTCCTAGGTGGAAAGTCTACGACAGGCTGGCGCCCACTAATAGATCTCTCTCCCCCGAACCGGTTGGTTCGCCAGAACCCGGTTCACGATGGAGACGGCACGCTCAGTGCTCGACTCTATCAGGGAGAACGATTTCATGCTTTCATGGACTTGAAGGTATGCGATCTACAAATACCCATTCATCAGTTCCTTCGGAAAGTACCTCCGCTTCATCCCTCGACGGAACGGTGTACCAGCTCAGGCCACGTTGCTTCGGTCTCTCAACCGCCCCACAGGTGTTCACGCAAGTGTTCACTCTGGTGTCTGCTTGGGGCCATTCGCACGGGATATGTCTGATGGGGTATCTCGACGATTGGTTAGTCCTTGGCGAGCTACCGCTCGCAGTTGCTACAGGACAGGGATCGGACTGCTCGACGTTCTGTCGCGATCTGGGGATCGTTCTGAACTTCGAAAAGTACCGATCTCGAGCACAAGCAGAGGATGAAGTAACCTGGGTATGCTGATCGACACGGTAGCAGATTCAGGGAGGCAGCCAACCAGTTCCTGTCTCGGCAGGAACAGGTAGCTCAGCAATGGCAAGTCGTGATCGGACACCTGTCGTCACTCGGGAACCAGTCCACCCTAACGGGCGTCTTCACCTGCGGTCTCTTCAGGGAGACCAAAGGAGAGTTGGTCACAAGGCGACGGATCCCCACCCCCCAAGCCTTCCATGGTCACTGACACAGGAGGTGAGGCAGGACCTAGCCAGGTGACTGGACGACAGGAAACCCCTTAAGAGGAGTGCCTCCGCGCGCACTCCCCCGGACATGCAGCTGCTCTCAGACGCATAGACCGAGGGATGGGGCGCACACCTGGAAGAGTTGCGGACTTCAGGAGTGTGGTACGAGAACGACAAGCACCTTCACATCAATGTACTGGAACTAAAGGCAGCGTTCCTTGCTCTCCAAGAGTTCCAGGACCGCTTGATGGGACACTCAGTGGTGTTGAATGTACGACAACACCACGGTGGTGGCTTACGTCAAACAAACAGGGGGGGCCTAGTGTCTCTCCCGTTGTATCAGTTGACTCGGCAGGTGCACGAGTGGGCCGAGGCACACTCAATAGAGCTGTCGGCACGCTACATTCCAGGAAGGATGTAGTAGCAGACACGCTCAGCCGTCGGGATCAGTGATAAGGACCGAATGGGTCTCTACACCAGGACGTGGCGAGGAAAGGCTCTTCGACCTGTTGGGGGCGACCAGTCGAGGATCTGTTCGCCATCCGGCACATCAGGAAGCTCCAGGTGTTCTTCTCGGCCGTGCCGGATCCATGGGCAGCTGCAGAGGACGCTCTTCAAACACCCGTGGGACAACCTCTTCGCCTATGCCTTCCCCCGTTCAGCCTGATTCGCAAGGTGATCAGTCGAGCACTGGTCATCCCGAATCTCAGGATGATCCTGATGGCTTCCAAATGGCCACAGGCCAATTTGGTATCCGGACCTGCTGGCTCTTCTCGCAAGAGAACCGAGAGAGATTCCCATTGGCACAACCTTCTCGGCCAGCCACACGTCGAGCGGTACCACCGAGCAGTCCAGTCCCTACGTCTTCACGGCTGGCTGTTATCCACCTTCTCTTGCGAACGAGAAGCTTTTTTTCGTACCGCAGAAACAGAGATGGCTGGAAACGTCCGTCAGTCCTCTGCAGCTTGTGTACCAGGGGAAGTCGGCCGTCTTCGGTGGTTGGTGTCGTAGACGGGGCCTATCTCTTCTCAGAGCCACTCTTCAGCAGGTAGCGGATTTCCTCGTTTTTTCTTCGCCGAGGAAGCTCCTCTAAGTTCCCACAGTCAAAGGATACAGAGCCGCCTTGTCGCTCCTCCTGAAACTGACGGGATTGGACATCTCGAACTCGTTCGAGATCTCCTTGCTTAGTAGCAGCTTCCAAAGGTCTGCCAACCCAGGGAACTCGAATGACCTCGTCTTGCTGGACCTGGGCATCGGCGAAGAGAGTATGGGAGCGTCATGCAGATAATGATGTGGATGAGATGCTGCTTTGTCCTGGAGGACGCTACGGCGCTATCTGAAGAGAACTCGACACCTCGGCCTGAGTGTACGACGCCTCTTCGTTAGCAACGGGGTCAACAAGAAAGAAGTATCAAGAACACTCTTTCGTCATGGCTGCGTGAGGTCTTCAGGAGGGCGTATGAGGCTGATGGTAGTGACGACATCCGTACGTCCCGTCCGAGAACTCACGAAGTTAGAATATTGGCCCCTCGTTGGCTTTCGTAAGAACTTCTCCGTGGCGCAGGTATGGAAGGCAGGGGTCTGGTACAACCAGACCACCGGCAACTTCCTTATACTCTTGGATATTGCCCATAGGTCCTTTGGATCGGTTTCCTTAGGACCCGTAGTGGCTGCTCAACACGTCGTCTAGCTAACCCAGACCCTAGCAGGCTGAACAGCATCGAGTCCTGGTGTGACTGTATGAATAGATAGTGATGAGAAAGTGACTGGTTCTCTTTCTATCTTTTTCTTCCCCTCTACCTGTGGAGAGGGATACGGTCATCACCCTGCTGGATAATGGACGAGATGCGGTGAGCATATGACAGAGCCCATCCTATCCCTTTCACAGATGGGTGGGAGCAAGAATATCCACCACTTCCTTCTACAAGGGGGGAAGTGGATGCCTACAAGAGTCAAAAACCATGACTTTAACTTTGCTCCTGTACAGGAACAAGTTTCTTACATTGCTGGTACGAAGAGATACGCTTGCCTCTCTCTTAGTACTCGGTCCAGAGGTCTGACCACCTTGATCCTGCGGTGCACACCCCGATCAATCGGACAGAGGCTTGGATCCCTCCCTCGCTCTTACGACCAGGGAGGCTTCCAAGGTTGGGCGAACACCAGTCTGTTCACAAAAGACTCAGATTCCACCCACCAAGAAGTGAGTCTTCCTATTGTAAAAGGACCGAAGGTTTGTATGCCGTGTCGGAACAAATGACAATTTGTCTAAAATTGCATTTTTCCTAACTATACAAAACCTGAGGGTCCTTTTACACATAGCCCCACCTCATGCCACCCCTCACTCTGCAGTTTTTTTGCTTGGGCCAAAAGCAAAAGTGATTTGTTTACCTCCCAGTCGCGCTGCGCGCGCGCCTGTCGGACAAGCAGTTAACTACCGAACCCCTTGTTCGAAGCTTACGACCTATCCAGCTGCCGCTAGTACCTTCCTATTGTAAAAGGACCTCAGGTTTGTATAGTTAGGAAAATGCAATTTTAGACAATTGTCATTTTATATCCCTTTGATGGTAGGACTGCCAAACTTCTGCACATTCCTTAAGAATAGCAGGAAATCGGCTATTGGCTCACAGAGGTAGTGGAAGAGGAAATTCCCTCCTTTCTACACCATGCCCTGAAGGAAGCCCACTTCGACTGGTAAACAGCTCTCGATGAAGCCCTCCTTGCGTTGGCGATCGCTTTTGCAGCTGATTTAGAAAAACCTCTCGCTCTGGCCAACTTTTCGATAGTCTGAACGCAGTCAGACCCAGAGCGAGAGGTTTTTGGTGATATCTTTCGAAGTGGGGCTGTTTGAGTAGATCTTCTCCTCCAGGCAACGTCCTTGGGAAATCTACAAGGGAGGACATTACCTCCGTGAACCATTCTCTTGTGGGCCACATCGGGGCGATCAGGGTCAACCTCGTCCCCTCCGACGCCGCGAACTTCCTCATGACTTCCCCCATGATCTTGAATGGCGGGAAGGCATACAGGTCTAAGTTCGTCCAATCCCAGAGCAGTGCGTCTATAGCGATCGCTCCTGGATCCAACACAGGGGAGCAATAAAGAGGCAACCTCTTTGTCCTCGACGTCGCAAATAGGTCGACCAGAGGACGTCCCCAGAGCTTCCATAGCTCCCGACAAACGTCTTGATGCAGTCCATTCTGTCGGCAGGATTTGGTCCTGTCGGCTGAGAAGGTCCGCTCTGACGTTTCTGGACTCCTGCGATTAATCTCGTCAGGATCTTGACTCGCCTTGCACTTGCCCACAACAGAATCTCCTTTGCTAGGTGAAATAGAGGTCGGGAGTGTTTTCCTCCTGATTCTTTAGGTACGCAAGGGCCGTGGTGTTGTCCGAGTTGACTTGAACAACTTTGTCTGCACCTTTTCCTCGAAGAACTGTAGCGCCAGGAAAACAGCCGCTAGTTCCTTCACATTGATGTGCCAGGACACCTGTTCCCCCCTCCAGGTGCCTGACACTTCTTCCCCTCCCAGTGTTGCTCCCCAACCCGACACGGAGGCGTCGGAAAACAACACTAGTCCGGGGCTCAGAAGCTTTAAGAGACAAAACCCTCTCGAAACTTCCGAGGATCGAGCCACCATCTTAGATGGCTTTTCACCGATTCGGTGATCTTCAAGGTCGCATCCAGATCCTCCTTTGACTCTCCATTCTTCTGCCAGGAAAAACTGGAGAGGCCTGAGGTGTAGTCTCCCAGGGAAACAAACTTTCCAGCGTGGAAATGGTCCACCCCCCAACAGAACTCATCCATTCCCTCCACCCACCTGAGCAAGTTCCTTTCCCCAGGAGGCCGAAACTCTCTCTAAGCCTGGCAGCTGTCGTTCCTGGGACGGAAACGCCCGAAAAGCCACTGAATCCATCTGAATCCCCAGATACACGATGGACTGTGTTGGGGTCAGATGTGACTTTTCGAGGTTGACCAGAAGTCCCAGGGACCTCGCCAAGGCTAAAGTGAACTGAAGGTCTTCAGACACCTCTCTTCTGACGACGCTCTGACTAGCCAATCGTCGAGATAAAGAGATACTCTTATCCCTGCAGAATGCAACCAATCTCGCTACATTCTTCATAATCATGGTAAATACCATCGGAGCCGTGCTTAAGCCGAAGCAAAGGGTCTCTGATTGCCAGACTTTGTCTTTCAAACGAACCTCAGATACTTCCTTGAAAGAAGGTGGATTGGAACGTGAAAGTATGCGTCCTGCAGGTCTAAGGACACCATCCAGTCGCCTGGTCTCAAGGCTCCTAGAACAGACTGAGTCGTTTCCATTTTGAACTTTTATCTTTTCTATGAAAAAGATTCAGCCTGCTCACGTCTAGGACTGGACGCCAACCCGACGACTGCTTCGGTACCAGGAAAAGTCTGTTGTAAATCCTGGTGACCCCAGGTCTAAGACCTGCTCCACCGCTCTTTTCTCGATCATTTGATCCAAAAGATCGAAAGAATTTGTCGTTTCTCCCCTTGATATGAAGGAGAAAATCTCTGGGAGTTGTGGATAGAGGAGGAGGATCTAAAAAGAAAAAGGATCTTGTACCCCCTGTTCCACGATTTTGAGGGACCAAGGGTCCGTATCTCTCTCTCTCTCCTACTCCCGCAAAGAACTTCAGTCTGGCTCGACTGGTGTCTGAAGGACTTGATCTTCACTTGCTTGCTTTCGGCTTGAAAGAAGCTCTTCCTCTTGAAAGCCCTCTCCCCCCCCTCTAGGAGCAGCTCTCGAGGGAGGAGCCCCCATGAAAGGGTTTAACCTTCTTTGGCGGTCGTCCAAAGAAGACGTAGTAGGAACTGCGGGACGTCTCGAAGACTGGGCCAAGATGTCCTGAGTAGCCTTCTCCTGTAAGCTACCTGTGAGCCAATAGCCGATTTTCCTGCTATTCTTAAGGAATGTGCAGAAGTTTGGCAGTCCCTACCATCAAGGGATATAAAAAGTATGCTGTCAGCAGTCTTTTTCGGCACAGAGGCTAGGACCTTACTGACACAGAGATCTTCACGATCTCTTGAGATCGTTCGAGACAACTAAGATACCTCAGGCAAAGACCTCCTTCCTGGAACTTGGACTTAGTTCTAAGACTTTTGATGTCGAGTCCTTTCGAGCCTCTCCATACTCTTAGGAACTTGACAAAGAAAGCTCTTTTCCTACTGCTCTGGCGACGGCGAAGAGAGTTAGCGAAATTCAAGCCATTAGTAAACAGGTGGGCTTCAAAGGTGACAACGCTGTCTGCTCTTTGAGTCCCACTTTCTTGCGAAAAATGAGAACCCGTCTAACCCTTGGCCCAAGAGTTTCGAGATTAAGGGTATGACAATTCCTTGTGGGCCAAGAACCTGAGAGAGTCCTGTGCCCTGTCAGGGTTCTCAAGTTTTACGTTCGCAAGACGAAGGAGGTACGAGGTCCCTCAGATAATCTGCTGGTGCTCTGTAAAGAGACCCGATTTAACCATTGTCCATGAATGCTTTGGCTTTCTTTCTGAGAGACGTTATAAAAGAGGCTCATTCATCTTACCAGAAGACTGATTTGAGCCTCTTTGCGAGTGAAAGCTCACGAGGTCAGAGCGGTCGCAACCCTCGCTTGCCTTCCAAAAGAACATGTCAATCAAGGACATCCTTGATGCCACCTTTTGGAGGAGCAATTCTGTATTCGCCTCACACTACTTGAGAGATGTGAGAACGATATACGAGGACTGTTGTTCTCTTGGCCATACATGTCTGCAGACACAGTCTTGGGGGCCGGAGGTAGCTCTTTTCCTATCCCTTAGTTAGGTTTAGGTTAGTTTTTATATTATTGTTTTTAGTTGTGGTGAGTCTTGTGTGAAGATCTCCCATCTCTTAGTTTAGTGTTCAAAGGGTCTTTGGATAGTTGGTCAGGTGGTGGTCAGTTTGCTTCGTTGGCCCTCATATGTATGGCTCGATGGTCTTGTCACGTTGAGGTCACGTCCCAGTTGACAGATCATCCAGAGCGCACCAGCACTACAGGTCTCCACCTGGCTGGCAACTCTGATTAAGCAAAAGCAGGCTTAAGTGACAGTAATCACATAGTATACTTTGCTAACAGGTGAGGAACCAAGATATATATTATCTACTTAATTTAAGTTTCCTACAAATCCTATTCTGTCTCTTCCCACCATCCGAAGGTGGGATTCAGCTATATATATACTGTCAGTAAGTTGCATGAACAAAATGTTATTGTTATAATACAATTAAGTTTGTTCATGAAACTTACCGTCAGATATATTATAGCTGTATTTTTCCGAATCCGACAGAAATTTAAACACTTACGACACACGCAGTGGGAGTCAGGTGGTTAGTACCCATTCCCGCCGCTGGGAGGCGGGTATCAGGAATCATTCCCATTTTCTATTCATAATTTTTTCTGTCGCCGGTGCTGGAAACACCTGTTTGCAGCACCTCTGTCCAGATTTTGAAACTTACTAGCTACTTGAGTATCCCTTTTGGTTTTTCTTTGGTATCTGAATTGGATCGGTGGCTTGGCACACGTTTGACTTTGGTTTGATTTGAATTTGGTATTGATTTTTCTTTGATCAAGATGTCAGGGTCTAGTTCTGCTAGCGCTAGATTTTGTTCCATGTCTGAATGTAGAGGTAGGCTACTGAAAGCTTCAGTAGACCCACATTCTGTTTTGTAAAGTTTGCAGGGGGAATGAATGTACGTTTGAAAGTCGTTGTAAGGAGTGTGAAAGACTAACAGAGTCGGAATGGAAGGCGTATGAAACCTATCTTAAGAAACTTGAGCGAGATAGGTTAAGGAGGTCTTCCTCCAGGAGTGTTTCAGGGTAGGCAAGATTTAAATTATTCTCCTGCTAACCCTCCTTCTGTAGATTATGCTCCCTACCCCTGTAGTGTT
>NC_061109.1:106585563-106727501 GCF_015104395.2 Macrobrachium nipponense | reverse complement strand
AGTCAAACTTTCAGTGGCTAGGCATTCAATGGAATCTATCCTCACACACTCTGTCGATTCCATCCACCAAAAGGAAAGAAATAGCGAAGTCAGTCAAGCAATTTCTAAGTCACAAACTGCATCGAGGAGAGCTCAGGAAAGATCCTCGGCTCTCTCTCCAGTTTGCTTCAGTAACGAACATCTTAATGAAAGCCAAACTGAAAGATCTAACCAGGATCTGGCGCTCTCGAGCAAATGTCAGGTCCAGGGACAAGCTATCCTCAGTACCTCTGATTCTAAAGAACCGGCTTCGGCCGTGGGCAAAAGTCAAGAATCTGTCAGTGTCAGTCCCTCTTCAGTTCCCTCCACCAGGGATTACCATCCACACAGACGCGTCCTTAAGCGGCTGGGGAGGGTACTCCCAGGTCAAAAAAGGTGCAAGGAATTTGGTCACCCCACCCAGTTCCGTCAGTTCCATATAAACGTACTGGAGGCAATGGCAGTCTTCTTGACTCTGAAAAGATTACGCCCACCAAGGTACTCCCACATAAAGCTAGTCTTGGACAGCGCAGTGGTAGTACATTGCATAAACAGAGGAGGCTCCAAGTCACGTCATCTAAATCACGTCATGATAGCCATCTTCTCCCTGGCAGACAAATTCAGTTGGCATCTTTCCTCCACCCACACATAGCTGGAGTAAGAAACGTCATAGCAGACGCCCTATCCCGATCATACCCCTAGAGTCGGAATGGTCTCTAGACGAGAGTTCGTTCCAATGGATCCTTCAAGAGTCCCAGGGCTACAGGTGGATCTCTTCGCATCACAAGCGAACCACAAACTACCGTGTTATGTAGCCCCCAACCTGGACCCTCTGGCTTACGCCACGGACGCCCTGGCTCTGGACTGGAACAACTGGGTGGAGAAGATTTACGTCTTCCCTCCAGTGAATCTCCTTATGAAGGTCTTAGACAAACTCAGGACATTCAGGGGTCAAGTGGCTCTAGTAGCCCCAGACTGGCCGAAGAGCATTGGTACCCCCTGATCCTGGAACTGGGTCTTCGTCCCCTTCGGATCCCCAGTCCCAAGCTCTCCCAGTCAGTACAAACGAAGACTGTGTTCGCTTCCTCAGGGATTCTCAAAACCCTAACTTTATGGATTTCATGAAGTTTTGCGGCAAAAAGAGATGCGAATATTGACCCTCAGAATATTCTTTTCCTGGAATCCGATAAAAGGGATTCAACTTTGAGGCAGTATGATGCTGCCCGTCAAAAGTTAGCAATCTTCCTGAGAGAGTCAGATATCAGAATCATGACAGTTAATTCTGCTATATCCTTTTTCAGATCTTTATTTGAAAAGGGTTTAGCAGCTAGCACGATTACGACAAACAAGTCAGCATTGAAAAGATATTTCAATTTGGAGTTTAACATAGACTTGACAGATACCTATTTCTCGTCTATTCCTAAAGCATGTGCTAGACTTAGGCCCTCTGTCAGGCTACGTCAGTTTCATGGTTCTTAAACGATGTTCTAAAACTGGCTTCCGAAACCGATAATGACATGCTCGTTTAGATGCTCCTAAGAAAAAACTCTGTTTTATTAAGCCTAGCTTCAGGAGCAAGAATTTCAGAACTGTCGGCTTTATCCAGAGATCCGGATCATATTCAATTCCTTCCCCCAACGAAATGCTACTTTCTCCGGAACGTAGCTTTTAGCAAAGAATGAAGATCCTTTGATGAGGTGGGCAACCTTGGAAGGTACTACCCCTTCCACAAGATGTTTCCCTTTGTCCGGTTTTCAACCTTACGAGCCTTTCTATCCAGGACCTCCTCTTCCTCATCGGGGCCCTCTTTAGGAGGGAAAAAGGTGGTACTTTATCCACTAAAGGCATCAGGCAACAAATCCTGTACTTTATCAAACAAGCCAATCCTGACTCCTTTCCAAAAGCACATGATGTCAGGGCAGTAGCCACCACCTCAATTAATTACTTCCAACATATGAATTTTGCTGATTTAAAGAAGTATAACCGGATGGAAATCGCCGACAGTGTTCAAAACGTCACTACCTTAAGTCCTTGGAAGCTCTGAAATTCCCAGCAGTAGCAGCGGGTAACATAGTTTCCCTGACTCTAGCTAGATTATAGTAGAAGATTCAGTCCTCCTTTCTACCTGCCTCACCCAACAGTTCGTCTATTCCTGCCTTGTTCATTAACATTTACCTTGTGTCTTAGCTGCTTTATGATTGTATAGTGCCCCTTTTGTCTGGTTAGGGACACTCACATCTGATTACCATACTGATCTCATAGATGTTATCCCCTTATTTTTATGCTAGGGGATACATCATAATGCAATGGTTTACGGGTTTTGTATATTAAGTCATATACATTCCTAAGATATTTTATTTTATCATTGATCAAATATTTATGTAAATTTATACTAATTGCTATTTCTATTTTTGATACATGTTGTTACACAGATTTATTGTGATAGGTAATCATTGTACCTATTTGGTATATATGTAAATTACCTTATATTATTAACATAATTAGATTTAAGGGTAATTTAAGCATAATTCTGATTTTTGTTTTACTGTGTACTTGTATCTTTTTAGCAATTATATTCATTCTTTTATTTTGTATCTTTTATTTGAGACCTATTTTTGTTTTATTATATTTTATTTACTTTGTTTACAATCTTTGTGCTGTTTCTCTGGTACGATTTCGCGCAAGCGACACGAGCTGAGCCCAGAAAAAGGATTTTGACGTAAGGAAAAATCTATTTCTGGGCGATTGGCTCGTGTCGCCAGCGAAATACCCCCCGCCCCTACCCCATCCTTCGCTCAAGATTGTCTGCTAACTTCAGATGGCCACTAGAGGCGCAGCAAGTCGCAAGCATGGGATGGTGTAGTAGTAGTACGAGTGCTCCCTCTGTGGGACGGCTCCCCTCTTGGAGGGTTTTGTAGTGGGAGATTTCTATTGGCATTTGGCTCGTGGTAGTGGTCTCACTCGCCTCAGTGTTCATACCGACACCCTCCTAGAGGGTGAGCGAGTCAGTCATACTGACCTTTTTCTTTATTTTATTTATTCTCTGGTATGTTGTTTAGTACATTTACCCTAGAAATAATAGATTAAAGGATATTTCGCTGGCGACACGAGCCAAATCGCCCAGAAATAGATTTTTCCTTACGTCAAAATCCTTTTTTCTACCTTTTCGGTCGAGTTAAATTTGACCGAACATCAAATTTTTTCTATTATTGTGATTTATATGCAATTTTGTCAAAACTGATAAAAGCTACAACCATGAGTTATTGTCTGTTGTATTTTACGTACATGAAAATGACATCCGTTTTCTCTAGAGATCCCTCGCTAGAGAAAACATGATGATATTTAGATAAAAGTTCAAAAAATTTTTGCTTAATTCCCACATTTGAATGTCTTTATCGATTTTACTTTTGATAGATTGTAAGAGGGACTCGTCAACAATGGGTTGAGCGTGATTAATTTTCAGCAACGGTAAGAATGCAGTATTTATACACTTCCATATCCACGATATGTGATTTTGTTTGATTACTAGATCGGTATTCAAGTGGTTACAGACTTCAATGTTAACCTGATGCTGGTGAGTCAACAGTGTATAATGCTTGTGTTACGGAAAGTCCGTTAATTTTCAGAGTGTCTGGAAGGATTAAAATTTCAGATCCCGGCAAGGTTTGCTTAACACGCACTGAGAGATACGAGGGTGCATTTGACCCGAGAGATTGCGTGCAAGCTGCCAATACGGGTGTGCGAGAATTCCGTTGGGTCGCTTGAATAATGTCATGGTTCATGAGACAGGTGATTGTTCTTCGATGTACGTTACTGTTTTGATTGTCCTGTCTCCTTTTTTGTCCAAATACGGATTTTAATGTGTTGGAAGATTTGTAGAATTTTCCTTTGATAAGCACACCATTTTTGGCAGGAGCTAGAACAATATTTTGAATGCACATAGATGGATATCCTACAATTATAACTGGATACATATCAATGTGTTGTACAACTAGAAAGGTATCGGTAAGCGAGCACTTACCCACCTTGTACTGAATCTGAGCTACGCCTACAACACTTTGTTTGTTATTGCCGATGCCCGAAAGTTGGACTCCAGACTTTTCAATAGGGAAGTTCAAAAACAACAAGTGATGAGTCCAAAGTCCATTATGTTATGTGGACTACCGGAATTAAAAAACAATGTAAAAGGCTGATATTCTAGATTTACTGTAAAGTAGGGCATAATTCACCAGTACTAATGATAGCGTGAATTCTATGAAAATCTACAGGATCCTGCACTGATTTTTTTGGATACGGTTGTGTGATTTGTAGGAAAATTCTGTGTTTCACTTAAGTCATTTAATTCAAAAGATGATGATACGGATGACCCAACATCACTCTCCCCCCCGCTGGAGTTATTTACGTGGTATTTGATTTGCTTTGGACACTCAGGAAAATTTGGCTGACTTTGATTGTTTTGGCTAGACGGATTAGGAACCGGGTTCGCTGAAGTCCGATTTGCTTGTTTCTGATTCTGCGCTGTGTTACTATTTGATTGTTTCTTTTGTGGTTATGGGAATTTTTCTTTTTATTAACCATTGGCAACGTGCTGTGTATTTTTAGCATTACCCTGTGACTGGTTGCTCGAAAAACAACGAGCGTATGCATGACTTGTGCTATTATGTATGGAGCAAAAACATGTACAGTAATCAGCTATCATATGCCCCTTATGGGTTACAGTTAAAGAGGGGTCTAAATCTGCACATTTAGATATATGTTTCTTAACCCTTAAACGCCTATTGGACGTATTTTACGTCGAGATAAATTGTCTGTTGGGTGCCGACCGGATGTCGACATAGAAAAGTTTTTTAAAAATTTCGCGGAAAAATACTTATAGGCCTACCAGCCAAAAACTTTTGAATCACACACCTTAGGGGATGCTGGGAGTATATGGATCAAGGTGTTGTTTTGTTTACAATCGTTACGCAGGCGCGCAAGCGCGAATTTCTTTCTTATCGCACTAAAAAGTATGAGTGACACATCTCGGAAATTATTTCGTCACTTTGACATAATGTTTGCACCATTTTAAATTAGCCGTTACATGGTGTATTATATAATGAAAATGTGTGCATTTTCATGTAAAAATACAACTAAAAAATACTTCCTGATTGTAGCTTTTATCAGTTTTGAAATATTTTCATATAAATAACGATAAGTGCCAAAATTTCAACCTTTGGTCAACTTTGTACTACCGAAATGTCGAAAACGCAATTGTAAGCTAAAACTCTTATATTTTAGTAATATTCAATCATTTACCTTCATTTTGCAACAAATTGGAAGTCTCTAGCACATATTTCGATTTATGGAGAATTTATGAAAAAACTTTTTCCTTATTCGTCCGCACGGTAACTCTTCCGAAAAATCATATGTGCGATTGTCGTAATGTGTGCACCATTTTAAATTAACCGTTACATAAATGTTTTATGTTATGGAAATGTGCGCAGTTTCATGCCCAATACAACTAAAAACCACCCATGGTTGTAGCTTTTATCAGTTTCGAAATATTTTCATATAAATAACTAAGTGCCAAAATTTCAACCATTGGTCAACTTTGACTCTACCGAAATGGTAGAAAAACGCAATTGTAAGCTAAAAAAACTCTTATATTTAGTATATTCAATCATTTTTACCTTCATTCTGCAACAAATTGGAAGTCTCTAGCACAATATTTCGATTTATGGAGAATTTATGAAAAAAAACAACTTTTTCCTTACGTCCGCACGGTAAACTCTTCCGAAAAAACAAAATCATATGTGCGATTGTCGTAATGTGTGCACCATTTTAAATTAGCCGTTACATAAAGTTTTATGTATGGAAATGTGCGCAATTTCATGCACAATACTACTAAAAAAACACCCATGGTTGTAGCTTTTATCAGTTTTGAAATATTTTCATATAAAAAATAACTAAGTGCCAAAATTTCAACCATCGGTCAACTTTGACTCTACCGAATGGTCGAAAACGCAATTGTAAGCTAAAAACTCTTATATTCTAGTAATATTCAATTATATAACTTCATTTTGTAACAAATTGGAAGTCTCTAGCACAATATTTCGATTTTATGGTGAATTTATGAAAAAAAAAAAAATTTTTTCCTTACGTCCGCGCGGTAACTCTTCCGAAAAAATCATACGTGCGATTGTGGTAATGTTTGCACCATTTTAAATTAGCAGTTACATAAAGTTTTATATATGAAAATGTGCGAAATTTCATGAAGAATACAACAATAAATAATTGAAGGTTGTAGCTTTTCTCATTTTTTTGAAATATTTGCATATAAATCGCGATAAATAGAAAAAAAACACGTTCGGATCAACTTTGACTTTACCGAAATGGTCGAAAAACGCAATTGGTAAAGCTAAAACTCTTACAGTCTACTAATATTTAGTCATTTATCTCATTTTGAAACAAATTTGAAGTCTCTAACACAATATTTAGATTATGGTGAATTTTTAAAAAAAAAAAACTTTCCTTCCCATCCGTGCGCGGATTCTTCCTGCCGCAAATCTCCGAAATGCGTACGTTGCATTCTCAAAATATTTGCTCTGTTTCATATTAGGCGTTTTCATAGAGTTTTTAAAATATATGAAAATGTGCGCAATTTCATGTATAATACAACAAAAAAAATAATTGAAGGTTGTTGCTTTTCTCATTTTTGAAATATTTGCATAAAAAACTTATTATATAAAAAATCGACATTTCGGTCGAATTTAAACTCGTCCGAAAATGAAAGGGGAATTCGAAAACTGCCATTGTAAGCTAAAAACTACTTACAATATAGTAATATTCAATAATTTATCTTACTTTTGAACAATTGGAAGTCTCTATAATAATATTTGGTAGATTTATGGTGGAATTTAAAAAAAAAAAAAAAGAAAAAATTTATTTTTGACATCCGCGCGTTACAAGATTCATGCATCATTTTGTGATGATATTTTCTCTGTGTTGCTTTGATCGTTTTACAATGTGTTGATACCAAAGTGATTGCAATTTAGGTGTACAAATACAACTAAAAAAAATTAACTCGTTAGCTGTAACCGTTTTGCTCACAGCGCGATTTGAATACAATGATATATGAAATTTTGTTTTCGCGCTATCATATATCGCATTATTTTTATATGATGATATTTTTGTATTTTTTTCATTCTGATGGTTCCGCCTACTAAACTTCAGGCAATGACAAAAAAAGGAGCCAAAAATGAACTCTTAATCTTGAAAAACTAAGCGCGCTGTGATTTTTTGAATAAAAATATTTTTTCCGCTTCAGCGCTCACTCCGAGACCCCCTAGGCATACAGGAGATGATTTATATTATACCCCTTAGGCGTTTAAGGGTTAATTTGTTTATATATATCTAGTTCTTTACTGTTGGGCATTAGCTTCTTCATCAAAACACTGTACCAAGGCTTCTGGCAGCATAGCTGTTGTGAAAATTAAGTAAATAAGCCTGATAAAATCCTTTACAGCTATGTCCTTACCACTAACCCAATGTGATTGATTAAATTGATCCAGATATTCATTCAGACTGTCTGCAATAAGTGCTGCCCTATCAACCAAGCTAAGATGAGTCATCCAAAGCTTCCTCACTGCCATATTTTGAGCCTAGTTTAACTTTTAAATTCCTCCCATGTCTTTGCCTGTTGAAAGGAAACACTCCTAAGGTAAGACCCAGCATCCCCTTTTGCAAAATCAATGAAGCTTTTAGCTTCCTGAAGCTGTAGGGAAGGCAATGTTATAAATTTAGCTTTCAAATGAGCATCCACTTAGGAAATCCATGATTCTACCCCCAGGCAAAAAACCATTAATGTGCCCTTGGAAAGGAACGATGGCAGATGTAGCGTTAACTAATGTTACTACTGGATTACTGGATGAAACTGGTGCAGATGCCCCCAAGGAAATTGCAGTGGTCATCTTTGTGTTTGATTTCTTACGATCACTTCATCCATTGGCAACCTTATCAAAGTAGTACCTATAAGAGTACACACGTCCACTGCGTAAACGCATATGCTATATAAAACAATGTGGAACAGAAATAGTAATGTGTCCCCCAAAATGATAAAGTTACGCACATAAGTTATGATAAAATATTTCAGTAAAACCTCTGAAAAAAGAAGGGTTGGCATGAATGACAAAGATGAAATCCTGCAAGGAACGGTTAGCAAAATGATAAAGATAAATTCCTGCAAGAAAAGTGAGATTAAATGATGTCTCGTAACTATCTCAGAAACAGCAATCTCTCAACCTGCGTAGAGTCCTTGAACCCTAATTCTACACAGCGAATGAATAAAGTAGGTATACTTAGCTGGTATATATGGGAGATTCTTGAGATGTTATATGACCTCATGGATCAGCTGATATTCGCCCTTGGTTTGATTGATACAGATTGAAGATTCGTGCGGTGTGTTTGTTTGTAGAACATCTGATTTCCGTTCCGGTGATATGTCGATGATACTCTGCGGAAGTCACATATGGCGGATGTTCTCGAAGTTCCACAATATCGATGAAGGCGAGATTACGATGAAAAAGCCATGATATAACGTATGGCTAATATATTTTAACATAGCTGAATTTGCTCCAAGGTAGGCGTCATAGGATAAGTTGAAGTCTCGTGGTACTGCAGTGCTGCTGCCTGTGACACGATACAGACTTTTGTGGCTGTTTGTAGATTCTTCCGTTTCGACATCGTAGAAAGATTCTGTTATATGATAAAGTGTTTGAATTCTACTACCGACGATGTACCCTATTTAGCTTCCAATTTTAGCTTTCAATTTGAGCTGCCACCAATATAGTGGTAGCTGGTTTCCACCGGACTACCTTTGGTACTTTTGATTCGCATAGCGAATAGCTGTGTGTTATGATGTTTTCTCTTTCTCTCTGTCTCTTTCTCTTTCGGTTGAACCAGGAAGATATTCTCTGAACTCTATATACATATTTCTCAAGTTGGTTGGAGGGTAAGTCGTCGAAACACAGAGTAGCAAAATAAACTTATACAGGCAGTCCCCAGGTTACGACGGGGTTTCTGTTCTTGAGACGCGTCGTAAGCCGGAACATCATCAAAAATCCCAAGAAAACCTTACTTTTAATGCTTTGGGTGCATTAAAAACTAAGTAAACTGCATTCTTATTGCATTTTTCATCAAAACAACCTTCAAATATTGATTATTTTGCATTTTTGGTGTCATATTTCATCTGCCAGATCAGCTTTGTAGGCATCGTAACCCTGGAACATGCGTCGTAACCCTAGAAATAATGTCTGATGAACATAATTGAGAAGCGCCTTAACCTCGGCTGAACCCGTCATAACCCGGGGACTGCCTGTATTCTCAAAAAGTTACATCTTGAAATAGCTTTGCAGAGAAGGCTTGAATGTCTGTGCTAGACGACAGAAAAGGAAGTGAGTGTTACAAATTGATATACAAATCCATAGGCGAGCAAACCTAACAAAAGATACATGTATACAAACGAACATAACTTATCTAGGCTAAGACACGGCAACCCATGAGAATTGAAGTAGGTTTCCCTGGAATTAGGTTGTTGATGTTTGTCATCCATTATGCCTAGCTAAGGATCTCACACATCCTGGGCTGTGGTTTTTGGGCAGACTTTCCTGTATAACCCCTGACCTGGTTATGTGGTATGTTCTGTCTTTAAGTAATGTTCTCACATTACATTCATTATGTAATTATTCATTACACATACCAGTACGCAGATGGAAATTTTGTTGTTTATTTGGACAATTGTACCATTTTTTCCCCCTTTTTCTTATGACTGCAAATAGCTGACTGTACAGCAGGTTAGACAAAGGATTTCTTAAAGGTTGGCAAGGTCTTTGCAAATGTTACTCGCTATTTCATTCACCTGTAATATTTTAATCAGATGAAGAGTGGATGAGAATGAGTTTTCCTGCTGAGTATGAGAGTACACACCCTTTGTTAATGATGTTGTTTGCATAGTTCATAACTGATTTTGTTAAGTATAGATTTAAATTTGCTAGTTAACAATAATGGTTCTTATTTTCTGTGGCCGTAAAAGCAACATTTTCTGCATTTTACTTTTCATTTATCCAACTCTGTTACTTTGTCATGCTCCCATTTTCATCTTTCATTTATGTGCAAATTATTATGGCCAGATTTCCGGAAGTCCAAGCGTATTTTAGAATAATGATAATCATGCATTAATTAGCAAAAATGTACAGTGAGTGTAAAACAATGGTTTTTTTTCAGAAGCCATGGAGCTTAACATTTTTTTTTCAGTGTTGATTTAGTACTGTTCTGCTTTATAGATTGTGTATCACAGTGCATTCACTTTCTCTTTAATAACATGCCCTATGATGGTTGAAATGTTTGCACAGTAGTTAAAGTAAATGTTTAATAATAATAATAATAGTATAATGATATATAATCAGTTCTTCAGTTACGCTATTATTCTTTGGTTTTATTGTTGCACAATAAAAATTTAATGGAATCTTTTTATATTATTTGTAAATATTTCACTGCCATATGTAGTTTTCTTATAGATTGTGTATTTTAAGTTTATAAAAGTAACATTTGCAACTGGTATTGAAAAATTTCCTTCAGTAAATGCAGCATTTAGAGTAAGTTACTTTTCCTACTATTTAAAGTAATATTACATGTAGGATACCAAGAGTAGAGTACATATTTGTAACTATTCCTGTTCATATTTCAGCCATATACTCAACACTTCAGTAACTGATGATCTCTTCATGCAACAGTTGAAAGCACTTAACCAGAAGAGCAAGTTTATTAAAGAACAGAATTTTAGAGGTTAGTCTATATTTTCTAATCTAATGTTTTCAACCAAATATTAGATTGTTTCATAATTTGGCATTATGAGTGTTTTAACAATACTTTATAATGTTAATGGTTGTTGCTACTTAGTTAGTTTTACTCTCTGCTGCATTAATATTTCTGTGATGAGTTGTAGTGAGACATTATGAATTTAGACTTTGTGCATGAATTGGTGATGAACTGTACTGTACTGTGCTTTATCTAATATTAGATTATTTAATTATATTTATATGTGCTTACATGTTCAAGGGAATCCTCAAAACATTGATGAGACGAATATCTTGGGTAAAGTGAAGTACTAGAACTCAAGCCTGTTGAAAATTTTTCTTTAGCTATGAGGTTAACCCTCCCAGGTCTGGGCTAATATATGCTAATGCATACACTCATGACTGGGCTAAATTTCAGGATGGCCAATTTAAAAGAAAAAACTAAAAAAAAAACTCATCAATGGAAAGAATAAGATAAGTATATTCACATGGTATAAAAAAATGTTCTAAATAAATATGCACCTTCCATGGAAAGTTGTACGTGAATATTTCCCAATCCTTGTGGGCCTCTTTCCTTGTGACAGTTGGGGAAAATATGCTATTTTAGAAAGTTTAAGCATTCTTTTTAATTTTTTTAAATTTCATTTTTGTCAAATTCAAATTACAGCTCAAGCAATATCATTAAAGATAATGAAATTGGGAACAAATTCCTAGCATATTTTAGGGTGATCTGAAGAGTTTGCATAGTTTGAATATATTGAACTAGGAACATTTCCCGCAAAATTTGTTCAAACTGTATGATGCCAAATCTTGATTGTATATCTATGATACCTGTCCAATGCGCGAAGCTATATGTGATCATATTTATATGATACCCGAGCTGTAGGGGTTAATAGTATTTATAGTAAGGAATCCAATAACCGCTTGCTGGGTTATGAGAACTCAAAATAAGTTAATGATCCTTCAAGTCTGTCTTAAGTGTGGACAAACAGAAGATTGTTAGGACTTAATAATGAAAAAATAAAAATGAACAAAACAAACACTGTGTTCAACAAATGGTAAGTAGGTCTAGCATCCTTTAGATAAAAGTGTGCTAAGAATTTCTGAATAGAATTATCTAATCAACAAAAGTCTGAAGGTCCAGTTGTATAGGGAAATGTTGTCCAATCTTGTTTTGACAGTAGTAGGGTGTGATGGAGATACTTGCCAGAAGAGGACTGTATATGTTTTCCACAGGAGGGTAGTAGAGAGAAGCAGTTTTAAGGTAAGATGGTTGTTACATATTAAAATTCTGGTTTATACATTTAACTTACCTGTCAGATATATACTTAGCTATTTGACTCCGTTGTCCGACAGAAATTCGAATTTCGCGCACACGCTACCTGTAGGTCAGGTGATCTACTTACCTGCCGCTGGGTGGCAGGACTAGGAACCATCCCCATGTTCTATCATATTTTTTCTGTCGGCCATACTGGCAACATCGTTGTGGGTATCTCCGGCTGGATTCGTATTTTGCATCGCAATTGATCTCGTTTGGACTTCTCGTGACGTATTTGCATTGATTGTACTGGCATACGCGATTGTGGACCGTTTTTTGGAATTTGATTTGGATTGTTCAACATGATGTCTGATTCTGGAAATGTGGTGAGAATGTGTGTGAATGTGGGTTGTAAAGTTAGGATGCCGAAGGCATCGATTGAGTCCTCATACTATTTGCAAGAAATGCAGGATGTATGAATGTTCTTTTTGGTAATACTTGTAATGAATGCAAGGATTTGAGTGCGGAAGAATGGAAATCTCTAACCTCATACGTGAAGAAGTTAGAAAGAAACAGGGTGAGGGAGGTCTTCTTGCCAAACCTTTATCTAGTTCTGAGCAGGGGTTATCAGTAATCATTATACCCTCTTGCTCCTTTTACTGCCCCATCTAATGTACCTGCTCCTTTATTAGAACACACAGATTCGGCATCTGAGATTGCGAATCTTAAAGGCCTCCCTTCGGAAAATGGAAACCAAAATGGCGGCCTATGAAGGTAAGCAGGTGTGATTATAGTGCTGTGGATAGTGATATAAGTGTCCCAGTGCAGTGGGAGGGGGGCCCGTCTGATTGTCTTCACAACTCCGCTCCCAGGCCTAGACCTCTTTCAAGCTCCCAAGCCCAGAGGAGAAGGAATGTCGAAAGCCGTAAGGAGGTTGTGGAGGATCCCAACAGTCAGACGTCCCTTCGGCATTTTCTGTATCGCCACAGAATGCCAGAGAACGCTACAGAAAAAGCGTTTCTGCGTGAGTGTTTTCTCCCTCCTCGGAGAATTCCTCACCTAAAAGAGGTTGGAGGATCGGCGGATCTTTTCTCGCCCCCTTAAAAGACGTTTGGATGAACCCAGTGATTACTTCTAGTCCTGAGCGTTTTCAAGAGGAGGACCATTCAGTAAATTAAACAACCGAGGGTAGACAATAATGAAGAGACTAAAAGAATCCTTCGCACTATGCCAGGATTCCAATCATTTCTCTTTGTTCGGGAGTTCTGCTTAAAATAAGACCCTTCCCGGAGAAGGAAAAGACGATTTCCTGCCTATTAAGAAGTCTAGGCTATCGAGGGTTCCAGACTCGCCATAGTATTTTGTCTTCCTCTGATTTGGAATCGGATTCATCAGCCTTGCATAGGCCGAGCAGGATCCGTTCTCCTGTCAAACGCAGGCACGAGGCGCCAGACAAGAGCGTCGAGTTTGCTAGACGTGAAACGTCAGCCCAGGCGCGAGCGTCAAGATAGGCGCGTCACGCCAACCAGAAGCAGACGCCTCCCAGGAGCGAGGCGCCAGGCAAGCGCCAGGTACGCTACAAGGCGCGAGACGCAACAAAAAGCAGGACGCCTCTCAGGAGAGCGCCAGGCAAGTCAGGCTCCAAAGCGGTTGACGCCAGCCAGAAGCATGACGCCTCCCAGGAGAGGCGCGAGGCAAGCGCCAGGACGCTTCAAGGCGCGAGACTCAACAAGAACAGGACGCCTCAAGAGAGTCGTCAGGCAAGCGCGGAGGACGCTCCAAAGCGGTTGACGCCAGCCAGAAGCAGGACGCCTCCCACGGGAGCGGCTTCTCCTGATAGAGAATCGGTCAGGAAAGAGTGATCTCCTTCTAACCTGGAACTTGAAGAGATTTCTGAGGAAGAAGTATCAACTAACGAGGGACTTTCCAATTACGTATAAAGTTTTAGCCTCGTTACTTCTAGAGGAGTTTGCGGCATTTCCTTCTTAGTCCCGTGCAGCGCCCTCCCCTTCGCCGAGATCTCTGTTTTTGAGCACAAAAACCCCGAAATCCTCGGCTTTCTTAAAGTGGAAACGGCGATCTCAATGAAGAAAGCCCTCCAGTCTTTAGATTCGTGGCTTTTATCTAAAAAGGAAACTTTGAGAACGGTTTATTGCTCTCCTCCTCCAAACTGAACGGGGAAAAGAGGCATTTGGTATAAGACAGAAGAGGCGATGGGATTGATGCTCCCTTCGTCGGCAGATTCAGATTTCTCGAGTCTTGTGAGATCTGTGAGAAGGCAGTCTCTCAATTCAGCAAAGGCGTCCTGGAGTATGTCGGAATTAGATCAGCACCTTAAGGAATTTTTCACGTCTTAGAGGTGTTCAACTTCTTGGATTGGTCTCTTGGGGTGCTGGCTAAGAAGACGAGTGAGCCAGATTTTCTAGATCCAGAAACGTTTGCACAGTGTCCTATCTTGCATGGATAAGGCTGTACAAGATGGTTCTGGTGAGTTGGCGGCTCTTTTTGGATCTGGAATGTTAAAGAAAAGATCTCTTTACAGTTCCTTTCTGACGAAAAGGAGTTTCTCCTTCTCAGAGGTCCGCTCTATTATTCGCACCTCTGTCAGAACATCTGTTTCCTTCATCTTTAGTGAAGGATGTTGCGAGATCCTTGTCGGAAAAGGCTACGCAGGACCTTCTTGTACAATCTACAAAGAAAAGTAGACCTGCAGTTAAGACTCAGAAGAAGGTGGCTCGGACTCCAGTGGTGCCCTTTCGTGGAGCCCCTTCAACTCGATCAACTTCGGAGAGAAGACCCTTCGACAAGCGAGGGAGGTCTTCCTTCCGCTCTTTTAAAAAGAGCAAATAGCAGCCATGTCCTCCAAGCACAGGTAGGGGCCAGACTTCAATACTTTCTGGATGCCTGGTCCGTAAGAGAAGCAGATCCCTGGACTCTGTCTGTCCTACAGAAGGGGTACATCATTCCCTTCGTAGACAGACCTCCTTTGGCAACATCTCCAAAGGATTTGTCGACGAGTTACAAGGACCCTGGACTGAACGAGACTCTCCTTCAGACGGTGGTGTCGATGAGGGACAAGAATGCCAATAGAGCTAGTGCAAGATCCTTTCTCCCCAGGGTTTTTACAACCGCCTTTTCTTGGTTCCAAAGGCTTCGGGGGGATGGAGACCCGTCCTAGATGTAAGCGTCCTGAACAGGTACGTGGAGAAAAAGAAGTTCTCCATGGAGACTTCAGCTTCAGTTCTGTCTTCCCTACGTCAGGGAGATTGGATGGTATCCCTGGACCTTCAGGATGCTTACTTTCATGTTCCGATTCACCCATCGTCAAGAAAATATCTAAGATTTGTTATTCAAGGACAAATCTTCCAATTCAGGGCCTTGTGCTTCGGCCTATCGACCGCCCCCTCAGGTATTCACGTATCTGATGCGGAACGTGGCCAAATGGCTTCATTTAGAAGGGATAAACATCTCAATGTATCTCGACGATTGGCTAATCCGGGCCAAGTCGGAGAAACGGTGTTTGGAGGACCTACAGTCTACTTTGAACCTAGCAAAGACGTTAGGATTACTTGTGAACCTCGAGAAATCGCAGATGATCCCCAGTCAGAACTTAGTCTATTTGGGGATTCGGATGGATTCTCGGGTTTTCGGGCTTTTCCGTCCCAGGAAAGGATTGCTCGGGGATTACAGAAAATCTCGAGCTTCCTAGAGAAAGAACAGAGTTCGGTGAGGGAGTGGTTAAGTCTTCTGGGAACCCTTTCCTCACTAGAACAGTTCATTTCGCTAGGAAGACTCCACCTTCGCCCTCTTCAATTCTTCCTAAGAAGAATTTGGAGTTGGAAGAACGGGCAACTTTCGGACACTTTCAGTATTCCTCTGGAAGTAAAGAATCATAATGAAGTGGTGGATTTTTCCCTTAGAAAAGAACGAGGCTTGTCCTCTAGAAGTTCGGAACCCAAACCCTAATCTGTTCTCAGACGCTTCAGAGAAGGGATGGGGAGCGACTCTAGGGACAAAAGAAATATCAGGCCAATGGAGGAAGGATCAGCTAGACTGGCATATAAACTCCAAAGAACTTTATGCCGTTCTTCTAGCTCTAAAAGCCTTCGAGACAGAGGTGTTAGGTCAAGTGGTACAGGTCAACTCGGACAACACCACAGCGTTGGCCTATATCAAGAAACAAGGGGGAACTCACTCTATTTCTCTGTTCCATATTAACAAAAGAGCTGTTGTATTGGGCAAAAGAAAAGAAAGTGACTCTTTCACAAGATTCGTGAAAGGAGAGAAGAACATCAGAGCAGACAGGCTAAGCAGGATAAACCAAGTTCTCCCCACAGAATGGACCCTTCACATTCAGGTGTGTCAAGCTCTGGTCCCTGTGGGGCAGTCCACATATAGACCTATTCGCCACCTACCTATCCAGAAGGATAGAGAACTTTTGCTCCTTAGTGGAAGACCCGAGAGCGATAGCGGTGGACGCCATGCTGCTGGGACTGGTCAGGCCTAGATGCCTACGCCTTTCCCCCCTTCAAAATGTTAGGAGTGGTGTTAAGAAAGTTTGCGGCATCAAGAGGGACGAGACTAACACTCATCGCTCCCTTTTGGCCGTCTCAAGATTGGGTTCACAGAGGTACAGGAATGGACAGTGGACTTCCCAAGATCTCTTCCACACAGGAGAGATCTTCTCAAACAACCCCATTTCGAGAGGTACCATCAAAACCTCCCCGCTCTCGCTCTGACTGCCTTTCGACTATCGAAAGACTTGTCAGAGCGAGAGGCTTTTCAAGCAAAGCTTCAAAAGCAATTGCTAGAGCCCGAGATCTTCAACTATTCGGGTCTACCAATCAAAATGGGATGTATTTAGAAGATGGTGTAAGAAGAATAAACTGTCCTCTTCCGATACCTCTGTGACCAACATAGTTGAATTTCTTGATTTTCCTTAGGGAAGAATCAAAATTATCAGTTTCTACCATTAAAGGTTATCGAAGTATGCTTTCGGCCGTATTTCGAAACAGAGGTTTGAGAATTGCAGAAGATAAAGACCTCCACGATCTTATTAGATCTTTGAAACCTCAAAAACCTTTTCTCCTCGCACTCCGAACTGGAACCTAGATGTAGTTTTGAGATTTCTATCATCTAGTAGATTTGAACCTCCTCTCAATGCGTCGTTTAGAGATCTAACGAGAAAATGTATTTTCTTGTTGTCGTTAGCGACTGCGAAGAGAATTAGTGAAATACACGCTCTAGATTCTCGAGTAGGATTTAAGAGTGATGCGGCAATTTGTTCTTTCCAGACTCTGTTTCTGGCCAAGAACGAGAACCACTCTAAACCCTGGCCAAAGAGTTTTGAAGTTAAAGGACTTTCAAATCTAGTAGGAGAGGAATTAGAAAGATCTTTATGTCCAGTTAGAACTTTGAAGTTTCTATTTAAAGAAGAAGAATCAACTAAACGGATGTAAACAAAGCCTGTGGTGTGCAGTTAGGGATCCTAGTAGACCCATCAAAAAAGTCAAAAAAATGCATTAGCATTCTTTGTGAGGAGCATTATTACGGATGCTCATAATGACTGCACTGAAGACTCTTTCAGGACTCTCCGAGTGAAGGCTCATGAGGTTAGAGCGGTAGCCACTTCATTAGCATTTCAGAAGAACATGTCTTTAAAAGACATTGTGGATGCGACTTACTGGAGGTGTAATTCAGTGTTCGCATCGCACTATCTCAAGGACGTTAAATGTAACATATGAAAAGTGTTTCTCTCTGGGTCCTTTTGTATCAGCCGATACAGTGCTGGGGCTGGGAGCACATAACGATCCTTTAGAAAAAATTTGTATTTGTTCAAAATTTTGATAGTACATAGATCTACCTTGTGAGACGAGTTGTTGGTTTTTTCTGCTGATTAGTATGCTTGCTGGCGCACGGACGTCCGAGCTTGGATCAGTGGGGGAATCAAGAGACGTCTTACTGACTAGATTGTACAAACATTTTTTTTTAAATTTTATTTTTATTTTTGTACTTTACTGTACGAATGTGTTTCGAGTTTGCGGTCGTTTGCAAGAGGTTAGGGGATAACTTCTTGCAATCTTAGAACTAACATGGATAGGTTGAGGTGATCGGGATCGATGTTGTGCTCCTTGTATAAGGTCTTGTCAAGTAAGTGGATAAGCACCCATTGACGTAGTCCTTCCAGGATCTACCAAGTAAGCGGGTAAGACCCCTTTGGCAGAACCACAAGAACTCTTAGCCATAGATCAATATCTCGCTGAGGCTCTTGAGACTGTCTAGACTCCTGGATTCTATTCATGAAGTCTTCAGTCTAAACAGGTAGGAACCAAGGTTTTTTATTTATTATTACCTACAACGATAGTTGTGATTCCTGTTTGATTCTATATTTAGCTGTCTCTTTCCCCACCTCCAATGGTGTGAATCAGCTAAGTATATATCTGACAGGTAAGTTAAATGTATAAAAATGATATTGTTATCATACAATAAAGTTTTATACATACTTACCTGGTCAGATATATACAAAGATTATTAAATTATAAATAAAATAAAAATATACAAAATTATACCCACCCTACCTCCCCTCAGGAGACAGGCGGTATAGAAAAAAATATGATAGAACATGGGGATGGTTCCTAGTCCTGCCACCCAGCGGCAGGTAAGTAGATCACCTGACCTACAGGGTAGCGTGTGCGCGAAATTCGAATTTCTGTCGGAAGACGACGGAGTCAAATAGCTAAGTATATATCTGCCAGGTAAGTATGTATAAAACTTTATTGTATAATAACAATATCATGTTTATAGGTAACAGCTTGGAATTGAGTTCGCTTATTAGTCAAAGAGGATTTGGCAATGATATTATATTGGAATCATACCACCCTGTGGTACGGGTGTAAGAATACTTTCACTGTAGGTCCTGTGTGTCATAAAAGGTGAATAAAAGGACAGTTGCTGCCTTGCAGTCTTAATTTTTTAGTAAAAGGCTGGGCCCACCGCCAGTAAATGTGGAAACTGCTGCCTTGCCAGTGGACATTTTAGTCAAAGGTGAGGCCCACCGCCAATAACTGTGGTTGATGACAGCAAGGGCATGCGATCGTAAAAAATCCCTTTGCCAAATAAAAAAGCATGCCTGATGTTTGTAAAGAAAGGTGCATCAGGCAACTGACCTCTTAGTGTAGGGATAATGGTAGGAAAGATTATATTGGAATCATAATGACTGAAATAATGATAGAGATGGATGTGATTATAGTAAAGGTCTTGGTGCATGTCAAGAATTGTATAGACAGAAATTTAAAAGAATATTATATAACTGAAATCTGAGAAGGATCATATTCTAAGATTTTACTTATGTTGATTCCATGATAACTGAAATACTGCATCATATAAGGACATCTGTGTTAGAGTTGATGGAAGGCCATTGTTTTTTACTCCCTCCTTGTAGAGTGAGTTAAACAGTTTCTGTAATGGTTCACCATAAAAGGATCAGTTATCTGGCAACCCAAATAACCATTTCAACATGCATGATTTAATACAGTTTTGGGAAACTAATTTTGCTTTCATCCAGTTCCTTTTTATTTAATTCTATGACAAAATCTCCATCATTAGATTACATAAAGGCGGCTAATATTTAGTGTGGGGCCATATTGATCTAAAATTGAAAACCTTGAAAAATTTGACATTTTTAAGCATACAGAATTGAGGAAAATCGACGGAATGTTTTGCGAGATTTTATTTCCTCCAATTCCTTTTTATTTCATTTTATGACAATCTCTATCATCAGAGCACATAAGGAAGTGTAATAGTAATTATTTTTAAAGCCTAGCCAGAGAACTAAAATTGAAACACCGAAAAAATTGACATGGTTTGTATACACAAACCTGTTAACCCCTCTTATGCCGATTGGACGTATTAAACGTCGAGTCAAAATGTCTCCCGTATGCCGATTGGACGTATGATACGTCGGCTCAAAAAAGTTTTTTTAAAATTTGCGGAAAAATACTTGTAGGCCTACCAGCCAAAAACTTTTGAATCACACGCCTTGGGGATGCTGGGAGTTCACGGATCAAGGTGTGGTTTTGTTTACAATCGTTACGCAGGCGCGCAAGCGCGAATTTCTTTCTTGCCACACTAAAAAGTATCAGTGACACATCTCTAAAATTATTTTGTCACTTTGACATAATTTTTGCACCATTTTTAAATTATCCTTTACATGAAGTATTATATATGAAAATGTGCGCAATTTCATGTAAAAATACAACAAAAAAATACTCATGATTGTAGCTTTTATCAGTTTTGAAATATTTTCATATAAATAACGATAAGTGTAAAAATTTCAACCTTGGTCAACTTTGACTCTACCGAAATGGTCGAGAAAACGCAATTGTAAGCTAAAATTCTTATATTATAATAATATTCAATCATTGCCTTCATTTTGCAACAAATTGGACGTCTCTAGCACAATATTTTGATTTATGGTTACTGTGGTAGTGTTTAACACTCGCCCCAGTTCTATACCGACACCTTTTATTTAGGTGAGCGAGTCAGAGACTTCTGACATGTCCAATTTAGCAGTTCTCTGGTATCATAGCAATATTTTACTAGAAATAATGCTAAAGAGGACACATTTCACTGGGCGACACGGCTTCCTCGCCAGAAATAGATTTTTCCTACGTCAAAATCCCTTTTTCCTTTCGTTCGTTGCGATAGACTCTTCCGATAAATTTTTTCGTTGCGATTGTCCTAATGTTTGCACCCTTTTAAATTTGCGGTTACATAAAGTTTTATATATGGAAATGTGCGCAATTTCATGCACAATACAACAAAAAACAACCAATGGCTGTAGCTTTTATCAGTTTCGAAATATTTTCATATAAATAACGTTAAGTGCAAAAATTTTAACTTTCGGTCAACTTTGACTCTACCGAAATGGTCGGAAAAACGCAATTGTAAGCTAAAACTCTTATATTCTAGTAATATTCAATCATTTACCTTTATTTTTCAACAAATTGGAAGTCTCTAGCACAATATTTTGATTTATGGTGAATTGATGAAAAAAAAAAAAAAGAAAAAAAAAAAACATTTTCCTTACGTCCGCGCGGTAACTCTTCCGAAAAAATCAGAATTTTTTTTTGTGCGATTGTCGAAATGTTTGCAACATTTAAAATTAGCTTTTACATAAAGTTTTATATATGAAAATGTGTGCAATTTCATGTAGAATACAACTAAAAATGATTGAAGGTTGTAGCTTTTATTTTTCTCTTTTTTTGAAATATTTGCATATAAATCACGATAAATAGAAAAAAACTCACGTTCGGTCAAATTTGGACTCTACCGAAATAGTTGAAAAACGCAATTGTAAGCTAAAAACTATTACGGCCTAGTAATATTCAGTCATTTTTCTTCATTTTGAAACAAATTTGAAGTCTCTAGAACAATATTGTGATTTTTATGGTGAATTTTTGAAAAATATATTTACCCTTCACTTCGCAAGCGCCGATCCGCCGGCCCGCAAGGTCCCTCCGAAATAAGTACATCGCATTATCCTAATATTTGCTCCTTTTCATATTAGCCATTTTATAGAGTTTCATATATCAAAATGTGGGCAAATTCATGAAGAATACAATAAAAAATAAGCGAAGGTTGTAGCTTTTTCCATCTCCGAAATATGTGCATATAAAAAAATATATATATAAATTTTCGACATTCGGTCAAATTTAACTCATCCGAAATGGTCGAAATCTGCAATTCTAATCTAAAACTCTACAGTATCGTAATATTAAATCATTTGTCTTAATATTGAAACAAATTGGAAGTCTCTAGAACAATATTTAGAATTACGGTGAATTTTGAAAATAACATTTTTTTACGTCCGCGCGTTACGAATTCGTACATCATTTTGTGATAATATTTTTCCGGTGTTGCTTTTATTGTTTTTCTATGTATTATATAAAAATAAAAATGATTGCAATTTAGTGTACAATACAACGAAAAAAAAAGTAACTCGTTAGCTTTGACCGTTTTTTGCACAGCGTGATTTGAATACAATTATCTATGAATTTTTTTTTTTCGCTACCATATCTCGCATTATTTACAAGTGATAATGATATTATTTTTCATTTCTGATGATTGCATACTAAACTTCAGGCAATGACAAAAAAATGAGCCAAAAATGAACTCTTAATCTTTAAAACTAAGCACGCTGTGATTTTTGAAAAAATTATTTTTTCCGCTTCCGCGCTCACTCCAAACCGGCGCCGGCATACAGGAGAGGTTTTGATTTTTAGGGCTTCGGCGTAAGAGGGTTAAATTTTTGCAAATTTTTGCTAATTTTAATTTCCTCTAATTCCTTTTTATTTCATTTTATGACTAAATCTCTATCAACAGAGTACACAAAGAAGAGTAATCTTTAATTTGGGGCAATAGAGAACCAAAATTGAAACATTAAAAAAACCTGTTGAATTTTTGCAACATTTTTGTTAATTTTCATATCCTCCAATTCATTTTTACTTTTACACAAAGAAAAGAAATAATTTAGGTCCATAAAGAACTGAAATTGATACATTGAAAAAAATATGACATCTTTTGCATACTGGTGCATGTCGATTTTTGCAACATTTTTTGCTAATTTTCATATCCTCCAGTTTCTTTTTACTTCATTCTTTGAGTAATTATCCATCAACAGAGTACACAAAGAAGAATAATCTTTATTTAGGATCATAGAGAACTAAAATTGAAACATTGAAATATCTGACAGTTTTTGAATATGCCTGACCTGTTGAATTTGTACAAACTTTTTGGCTGACTTTGATTTCCTCTTATTCCTTTTTATTTAATTCTATGACTAAGTCCTTATGGACAGAGTTCACATAGATAACTAATCTTTAATTTGGGTCCATAGAAAACTGAAATTGAATCACTGAAATTTTTTTTTTTTTTTTTTTTTTTTTTTTGCATATGTGGACCTGTCGAATTTTTGCTAAATTTTTTGCTAATTTTCATTTCTTCCAATTCCTTTTTGCTTCATTCTATGAGTGAATATCAATTAACATAGTACACAAAGAAGACAAATCTTTAATTTGGGTTCATAAAAAACTAAAATTAAAACATTGAAATATTCAACATTTTTTGCACATGTGGACCTATCAAATTTTTGCAACATTTTTGCTTATTTTGATTTTCTCCAATTTCTTTTGACTTCATTCTATGACTAAGTATCAATCAACAGAGTACACAAAGAAGAGTAATCTTTAATTTGGGTCAATAGAGAACTGAAATAGAAAAAAAAATTTGATATTTTTGCATATATGGACCTGTTGAATTTTTGCTAATTTTGATTTCTTCCAATTCCTTTTCACTTCATTCTAAGAGTAAATATCCATATAACAGAGTACACAAAGAAGGCTAATCTTAAATTTGGACTCATAGAGAACTGAAATTGAAATATTGAAAATTTGTCAAATTTTTGCAATATTTTTTGCTAGTTTTAATTTCCTCCAATTCCTTTTTGCTTTATTCTATGAGTAAATCTCCATCAACATAGTGCACAAATAAGACAAATCTTTAATTTGGGGCCATATAGAACTGAAATTGAAATATTGAAATATTTAATATTTTTTGCATATCCTGCAAAATTTTTTGCTAATTTTGATTTTCACCAATTCCTCAACACTTCATTCTGTGAGTAAATATCTATCAACAGAGTACACAAGAAGGACTAATCTTTAATTTGGAGCCATAGAGAACTGAAATTGAAATATTTGAGAATTTTGATATTTTTGCAAAGTTTTTTGCTAATTTTGATTCTCTCCAATTCCTTTTTACTTCATTTTATGAGTAAATATCCATCAACAGAGTACACAAAGAAGAATAATCTTTTATTTAGGATCATAGAGAACTGAAGTTGAAACATTGAAATTTTTGACATTTTTTTTTTTTTTTTTGAAAAAAAAATAAGCGGACCTGTTGACTTTTTGCATCATTTTTGCTTAATATTATATCCTCCTAGTCCTTTTTTACTTCATTCTGTGAATAAATATCCTTCAACAGAGTAAAAAAGAAGAGTAATTTTTAATTTGGGGGCTATAGGGAACTGAAATTTGAATTATTGAAAAATTTGACATTTTTTGCATATGCGGGTCTGTCGAATTTTTACAATGTTTTTTGCTAATTTTGATTTTCTCCTTTTCTCCAATTTCTTTTTTACTTCATTCTACGAGTAAGTATCCATCAACAGAGTACACAAAGAAATCTAATCTTTAATTTGGGCCATTGAGAACTGAAATTTGAAACATTGAAAATTTGACATTTTCTGTCAAATTTGTAGCAACGTTATTTTCTAAATTTGATTTTCTCCAATTCCTTTTTACTTCATACTATGAGTAAATTTCCCTCAACAGAGTACACAAAGAAGACTAATCTTTAATTTGGGGCCATAGAGTATTGAAATTGAAACATTGAAAAATGTGACATTTTTTTTGCATATGCGGACCTGTCGAATTTTTGTAAAATATTTTGCTAATTTTGATATCTTCCAGTTCCTTTTCATTTTATTCTATGAGTAAATATCCACCAACAGAATACAAAAAGCAGACTAATCTTTAATTTGGGGCCATAGAGAACTGAAATTGAAACATTGAAAAATTTGACATTTTTTGCAAATATGCCCAGAAAATGTTTGCAATATTTTTGCTAATTTTGATATCCTTTAATTCCTTTTTACTTCATTCTATGAGCAAATATCCATCAACAGAGTAAAAAAAAGAAGAGTAATCTTTAATTTGGGGCCATAGAGAACGTAATGTGGGAATAAGTCTTCTTTAACAATAGGTAAGATTCATGTCAAATAATATAAATTTTCATAATGAAATTTATTATTTGGATACCTGCTATTAAAGCAGACCCCACCCAGGCCCCTACAACTTAGTGGGTTGTCAAGGAAAATTTTGATGAGCTAAAACCTTTGAAACACCTGGAGGAGAATGGGTGATCTAGTCAGTCAGGCCAGCAGCCATTCAATTTTTTGCTTGAATGCCGACTTGCCTAATCAGCGGGTAGCTATAGCTAACTTTAACAGTAGGTAAGTATCAGAATAATAATTTATACTATGAAAATTTATATGTTTATTAGCATATTATACAAATCACCATAATTAATTAGATATAATTTTCTATTTCAGATGCCCATTCATGTCAAGATGTGCAAGATATAGTTGATAAACTGACTGTTAAGGCAGTCAGTAAGATTCGAGAGTATCTCTTGCAAAAAATTTATCAGTTCCGCAAGCCTCTTTCAAATTACCAAATCCCTCAGAATGCTATGATCAAACACAAGTAAGTTTTAAGTCTGACTACTCTTTTAAAACAGTTTTTTGCATTTGTCTGATTGAAGCTGAATTTTAGTTAATTCATGAATAGGATGTCTTTTTGGATGTAGAAGAAATTTGTTATTCATGGAATTAATTGAAATATGCCATAGTCCTTCAGTTATCTGGTTCCACCCTGTCAGACATTCAATGCTTTCTGGAGTTTTCCCAAGGACCCCAGCAAGACAAGACTATACATATGTGAAATGTAAATATAATTACGTAATGAGAATTAAAAAATCCTCGCTTGGACAGGCATAGGCAGGCTGAGAAAGGATTACATGTATTGTAATATATATTTTTGGGAGATGTATTTCAGCCATATTGTCATGTATTTTGTGTGATATACAAAATTTATAAAATCTTTGCACTATCCAAAACACGTAGTAAGCCACTGAAGGTTAGGCTGTCGTAAATCATCTTTTAAATCTTTGGTAAATATATATACATAATGCATTATATTTACAGATGAAAACTAGTATATTTATTACATCTCATTAAGGGATATTAACTTTATCATGTACTGTATATCATGTTCATACTCTGAATATGAACCACTTATAGAAACTAAGGTGACAAAGAGAGAGAGAGAGAGAGAGAGAGAGAGAGAGAGAGAGAGAGAGAGAGAGAGAGAGAGAGAGAGAGAGAGAGAGAGAGAGAGAGAACACTAAGTGCAACATCTAGTCTTTTATTTTTGTTTTATGGTCAGTGCAACATCTAGTCTTTTATTTTTGTTTTATGGTCAGTGGAACATCTAGACTTTTATTTTTGTTTTATGGTCAGTGCAACATCTAGTCTTTTATTTTTGTTTTATGGTCAGGCAGTTATCTCAAAGCAGCAAATGGAAAATGGATGTAGTTGGGTTGTTAGGACAGTAAATTGGAGCTCATCATTTGAAGACATGTTACTATTCAGGGTTGGTAGGAATAACCTTCAGTTTAGATAATTATCATAGGCTAATTAAGGACATTATTTGCTAAAGAAATGACTGTAAATGCTTTTTTCTGGAAACAGACTCGTATTTTGTGAACTTTGGATGGTTTACAAACTAAATATCTTATGTAGTGCTTATTATTTTTTCAGGTTCTTCTTTGAATTTCTCCTCTTGCATGCAAGAAGTATAGCAGCTGAAATTCATGATGAATATGTGGAAACAATGAGTAAAGTCTATTGTTCTTACTTCCAGTCCTACACTAAGCAATTATGGAAACTTCAGGTATTTTTTTTTTTTTTTTGCATTTTATTGTAATTTTACTTGTGCACTAGGTCTCATAGGACATCTTGTTAGCCAAGAGATTAAATTATTCATGAAAGGAAAGGAAGTTTTAACTAATATTTCAGTTATCCATATTATGAAGGGGGAAAACCTTGCTCACTATATCATCAGACATCTTTCTTGTGTAAGTTATGCTGACATTCAGACATGTTTGCTTAGTTGTGTAGTATTAGTGGTAGCATTTTTATCCTTTCTTCTCTTTGCCATGAATCTTTTGGTTAAATTCATGTTTTTTCTGTTGCTTTGGGTAGTTTTGGATTGCTTGAGCAGTATTTTTCTTCATTCATAAAACTGTTTTGGTATTTATAGGAGAAAAATTAGGGAGTTTGCTACTTTGGTGGTTGTCTTGACCATCTGCCATTATTTAGGTCTTCAGTAACTTTTTTCCCTATTGGAAGTACTTACCGTATATACTCGCTTATCATGTGACTTTTGAAGCCCTAATTTTGGAGCAATTGTAAGGGGGTCGCATCTTACATGAGATATGAAATTCAAGTATGCAATAATCATATATTAGTATCATATGATAAAATACAAACATAATAGATATGCATCTTTTCCATGGATATTTTAAAAAGTTTTGTTTTACTTCACTGCATCCTATAATATTATATGTATTTTCATATTACTATTTGTTTGTATTATAAAATACAAACATAGCAATGAATGTTTTGTTTTGGAAATCAGCTGAGAGCGATTGCAAAGTAAGTTTGTTTTGCTGTGTTGAACTCAAATCAGAGCGGCTTTCTTGCCTCTAGTTAGTGGAAATGAATCTCAAGATACTCTATTTATGAGACAAGGTTATTTTATGTTATACAAAGTGTTTTCAAATGGAAATATCACTTGAAAACATATCTTTTGTGAACGAAATTTAGTTATTTTTTTGTTAGTAGATGGCGCTGAGGCCATGTTTATTGCGTAAACAAAAATCAACATTCTTTTCGATATTTTCACTTTAACTCATCAGAATACTACGAGCTTTACAAATTAATCTTTTATTGGAGTTAAAACAGTAAAATGTGTTCTTTTCATACCCAATAATTTTGATTAAAACACATTTCTCTCAAATTTCGTTTACGGTCAAGTTTGATGGTACTATACTGAAGTTTGCGAAAATATCATCCACGTTGCCGATGCACAATAATAGTCGTTAGCGTATCAACATTCTTTCCTCAACTTCAGCTAAAACTTACAGATTAAATTTAGCAGTATATGCCCTTGCCGATCTTTTATCCAGAGCGAGTAAGGCTATATTGCCAGTAAACTTATGCCATCAAACACAACCGTAGATAAAATTGAGAGAAAATGATTTTAATCAAAATTTCAGGTCTTGAAAGAACACATTTTACTGTTATTTTTACGCCGATTAAAGATAAGTAACGTAACGGTAAAGTTCGTACTACGATGAAATGAAGTGAAAATAGCAAATGGAATCACGTAATATTTTTTACACAATAAACATGCCTACAATGCAATCTGTTATCGAAAAAAATATTTTAGTTCACGAGATGTATTAAATTCATATTTCGACTTAAAAACACGTCGTTTAATGACAAATTACCTTGTCTCATACGTATAAGTAGGGTATCTAGATATTTTGCGCTAACTAGAAGAAAGGCAATTTGCTCCGAATTGAGTTAAATATGAAGAAATAAACTCGTTATTTGCCATCAGCTGATTTCCAAACCAAAATACTGACCGCTTTGTTAGTATTTTATGATACAATAATGTGAGAATACATACAATATTATTGGATACTGCAATGAATAGCTTTTTAGAAGAATCAGAAAAGATGCATATTCATTGTGTATTTATTTCGTAAATATATGTAGTCGTCAGCAGCATGACATCACTCAATTAGGTACCGTATGCTGATGTCGGTCCGAATCTGATTCTCGTTCTGTGTCCAATTTTTTTTTCATTTTTTATTTTTTTCACTGATATGTCATAGTTAGAATGCATTGAAACTCCAAAATTGGCTTTTATTAATAAATTACTAAATTATATCCTATATGTTGTATACAGTACACTGAAGGCTAGGCTACTGTATTCGCATATATACGATATATGTACCATGATATCATCATCATCATATAGGCGAGGCTAACTTGTTAAATGTTATTCAATTTCTCTTTGTACTGAATCATCATAAGCCAATGTGCATTGAACCTAGAGAATTATCTGAAATTAATAATTAGTATGCCATATATGTATAAAGTATGCTGTGTAGTGTAGGCTAGGCTACCCTATTTGTAAAAATGGTACTGATTACCCTAGTGTAGGCTACGCTACTGTAATATTCTTACGGTAAATTAACATGGGCCGACTTATGTCCAAATCGTTTTATGACTGGTTGTTCGTAACCAATTGCAATAGTAAGTCGACTACTACCTGTAATATAAAAATATATTAGTCCTATTCTCATTAATGTCATTTGTAACATAACTATGGTCATTTTTTACTATCGTACTATGGTTGAAATGCAAGCAAAAAGGCTGTTTTTATCGGATTGGTTGTTCATAGCAAATCAGCTGTTTGTGGTTGTATGCATTTTCCAAATAAATATATCATTACTACTGATACTTTTTCCATTCTCTTTTACTTTTTTAAACTTAACTAGAAGATGGGATAGATTAAGAGATGGAGGAAAAGGGGTTAGCCTAACTAAAAAATGGAATAGATAAAGAGGAGGAAGAGAGGTTAACCTATTGTTAAATTTTGGTCTCGTAAATTAAACTCGCATGATACGTGATAAAATAATTTTTTGAGGGTGAAAATTTGGAGGTGGCATGATATGCGAGATCACGTGTTATGCGAGTATATACGGTATGTACTTGCTGGACATTGGCTTATCATATGCTACATGTTGGGATGGCTTATCATATGTTACATATTGGGAATAAGCCTAAAGTAACACTTCACCCAACAATTTTAATTTGTCGTAAGGCGTGCGACATAAGTTGAAAAAGGATCCAAGTCAAATAAGCCCTTTATAAACTAACCTAGACAATCTATAAACCGTAAAAGCAACCCTATGGTGGTAATAATACCTGTAGAAAAAGTTTTTTGATAGTTAAACATTGTACGCTCTTTGACAGTGCACAAATTGACAGTAGGATGTTTAGACTTATCTGCGTAAGCATATTTTCATAGGACATGCCCTTGGATTATCCTATTGTCTTATCTGCCTACTTGGAGAAGACCCATGTTAGACCTCTTTGCTACACAGTTCAACAGGAAGCTAGAGGTCTGCTTTTCATGGTCCCAGATCTATTTGCTGGGGCAGAAGACTCCTTTCTGCATACTGGGAACAACCTGGGAGGTTACACATGTCCTCCATTTAGCCTGCTCCACCATCCTAACAGAGTAATGGCTTCCAAAGCCTTTGGGTGAATCTAGTAGTTCCAGGGTCTTTTTCTCTTCACTCAGCAGTACCAAAAGAGATTCCACCTTAGCACAACCATCTCTGCCAGTCTAGTCTGGAGAGATACCACCAATCAGCAGGATCTTGATCTCATGTCTGGAGTCAGTCCAGTATCTCATTCAAGCGATAGATCTTTCAAGCAGAGCAGAGACTGAGATGTAAGGCTACTTCAGAGGATTTTTGTCAGCCTTTTACAAGATGAGCCTTCTGCTGTGATTAGTGTCATCGAAGGGCTTTCTCTCTACTCAGGGTAGACACTAGAGGTGCCTCACACTGAGGGACCCTGGGGCAACCCGAACAAGATGTAAGGTCTGTAACGGTCTGTAAGTAAGGTAAGGGTTTTTCTGTTCAGTAAATAAAGATCTGGGTCTTTTTCAGAACAGGAAATTCTTTTTGATCATACTGGCAACGGCTAAAGGGCTGCCTTGTGATTAGTTCTTCATCGGAAGATGTGGCCATCACGTTGCCCTGGGAATTCTGTATGTTGAACCAGTTCAAGAGCTTTTTCTCCTAGGGAACTCAGACCTCTTACGTGGGATCTTACTCTGGTACTGAGTAGTCTCACTCGAGCTCCATTCGATCCCATGCGTCAATCATCTTATAGGAAACTGACTTTGGAAACAGTTTTTCTTTTGACCTTGGGTACCTTGGAAGAGTTGGAGAACTCTATGGTCAGGATTATGATGAAAACTCACAAGGGGTTGGGGTCAGTAACTTTCAAATTTGCCCCAAAATTTGTAGATCTAGATTCCCTCAGTTCACAATGACAGATTTGCCTCCTTTTTCATTCCTTATTGTGTGGAGTTTATCAGCAACCTTCAAGAGGTTCTGTTTTGACCCATCAGAGCACTTGTGTTGTTATCTAAAGGCCTTGTCACCTAGAGCTTAGGTGTTGTAAACTTATGTTAACAGAGACCATGCCAAGAAAGAGGTGTCCTAGAATACCCTTTTGTTTAACTATGAAGTGATTAGGCAAGCCTACTCATCATCAAGTTCTATCACCAATTCTGAGCATGTAGAAGTACATGTTATCAGAGGACTAGGTTCCTCCCTGGCATTTAAGAACTTATCTGTTCATAGAATTTTGAATGCTGGTTCCTGACTGCATCAAACCACTTTCACTTTCTTCTACCTGAAGAATGTTGCTTGTAGATCCTTGGACACTTTTTCCTTTGGTCCAGTGGTGGCTGATCAACAAGTGTAGCTCATTCAGTGGCCGGTTATGGCGGGGGGAGTTTGTATCTTGCCGAAGATGATTGTGTGGAGTAGGAAATGATTGAGATGACTGGTCTCACTTTTTTTTTTCCTATTGTAAAGGAAACTGGTGGTTCCGTAGTGTGTAGTGGCTACCAGTTACCTTCACTTTCAGCACAGATGAGTATAACCATTAAAAGGCATAAATAAAAAAAGTAGAAGTAAAATAACAATATAATTACAAAATAAACTAAGATTCTGATTTACTGTATCAGTACACAATACTTAATTTCTGGGCTCAGCTCGGGTCGCTGCGCGAAATATCCTTTAATCTATTATTTCTAGGGTAAATGTACTAAAACATACCAGAGAATAAATAAATAAAGAAAAGAAAAAGGTCAGTATAAACTGACTCGCCTCACCCTCCCGAGAGGGTCGGTTATGAACACTATGGCGAGTAGACCACTACCACGAGCCAAATGCCAATAGAATCCTCCCACTACAAAATCCCCAAGAGGGGAGCCGACCCCAGAGATGGGCAGCACCTACTACTACTACTCCATCCCATGCTGCCGACTGCTGCGCCTCTGGTGGTCATCCTTTTCAGTTAGCGCACACGATACACACGTGCCATTTTCTTCTCTGTGTTTTTGTGCCCTTTCGTTTGGATTTTATTACAATGGAGCGTGCAGCCATCGCAGCAGCTAAGTTAAGTACTCAGTGTTTATTGCTATTTGGTTTTTTTTCCGGCCCTGAGCACGTATTTGCCGTTTTTTAGGTATAAATACGATCTCTAGGTCGGAAGCATTGCAGCATGGTTTCTGCCTCGTGATGGGTCCGTTCTGGGTCTCCCATACCCAGAGCATCCCCTGTCTTTGTACGCTCCTATTTTTATTATCCGCTTTTGTTTAGTATAAGGGTCTACACGGTTTTGTCATGCATGCATGTCTTTTACCTTATGTAGGCTCTTCCATCCAGACCCTAGCCACGGCTCTTAGTATCGGCATCGGCTAGCTTTGAGTGGTAGACTTGCCTTCGGGTTAGTCGTACACTCCTGGATTTTTTCTCCCACTATTTGTTTTCTTTCTTTCATTTTATTATTCATTTTATTATCTATGTGATTTTGTTAGGTTAGTTAGGCGTCTGGCTCGCTTAGCCTAGGTCACGGCCTATTGGGCCCTTATGTTACCGCTGGTCAGCTCGGTTGCTTCCCGATAGCATCTCGCTGATCAGTTGGTTTTGTTTTAGGCTTAGTTGTTGTTCTTATCGCCCCGTGGTCACTATGTGATCACGAGGCAGCCAGACGCCTGTCCAGTCACCTTTCCCCTCCCGCTCTTCCATAGAGTCGGGGGGGGTGGCTAGGCCTCCCTGCCATGCTCGCTCAGCATACCCGAGCCTGCTCCCTCTCTCACCCCCAGGCGGAGGGGGTAGAGGGACGGGACAGACCCAGACTGGACTCGACCTCTCCGGCTCTCGGTCCGGTCGGATGGTAAGGTGAGGGGGGACTGGCCTTTCCCCCTCTCCATTACTACTTCGTCGCTCCGTTACTAGCCCGAGTCTGTATGCCCCCCGCTCTTTCCCACCTTACTAGGTCTCCTTTACCACCGGAGGCCTGGCATCTAGCGGAAACATGCTATGTCTACCCCACGGGGTGGACCGGAACATACAGTCGGTCTCGTCTAACCTCTCCGTTTCACTGAGTTATCACTCCAGCCACGCACTGGACTTAGTCCGGTATGTTCGAGCTTTTAGGTTTAAGATGTTAAGTTTACTTTAAGTACCTTAAACCATTCCACCCCCTCCCTTCTTTTCAACCGGATACCTCCGGGGTTATAGCCTATTCAGGCTAGTAAGGGAGGGCTATGCCCGAATTTTTTTCCGAGGCTCTGGCATGCAATGGAGTTCTTCTGTCCTTTAGCCTGTAAGTGATATTCTTTAAGATCTCATGTGTCTTTCCACTTACAGACCACCAACTGTGAGCATCCGGGATGCGCCGCCACACTTCAGGACCCGTGTGGACACGAAGTTTGCCGGTCCCATGCTCCATGCACGACTCCGCACGGAGACATCCAGGTCTGGTACCATGAGACGTGTACCATATGTTACGATCTGGTGAGCAGCTTTTAGACAGGGTAAGTATTCCATCTCCGGTAGCTGGTCCGCATCTGTTTTAGTGCTTAAGTTTGCATCAATTACTCTAACTTAAGGAAAATTCAAAGGGCCTTATAGCCCTATAAGTTTAAGTTATACTTTAAGTTATCTTTAGTTTTAAGTTATTCTTAAATCTAATTGATTACCCTCTTCTTCCATGGCACCGGCAGTGAGGGCTACCTCGCCTGGCAACCCTGCGGGCCTGGGTCGGCGTTTCGGGAAGAACGCCGCCAAGGGTATGCCCTAACATCTGGGAGAAAAGGTTGGCGGTACTAAATCTTCCCCGGGGACGGCAGGGCGACAGGATACGTCGACCCAGCAGAGGCTGCCCCGACTATCGCCTTCATCCAGCAACAGCTGGCTGCCTCATTGACTGACCAAGGCCAGGATATCTCCTCGGAAGTCGCGACGTTGGATATAATGTAGAACCTATGGTAGGTGTAGACGACCTGTTGGTCGAGGTAGGTAAGGTGGACACCCAAGGTATACCCTTGGGCGTAACTGTTTCTTCTACTCCTGCAACCTCTCCATCCTTCCAAGGCTTTACGGGTGATGAATTGTATACTCCTCCTGACGCTTCAGTTAGACCCAAGGTCAAGGGTCAAGCAGTGAAATCCTTGACAAAGACGTCGTCGTCGTCTAGAAGACGACTTCGGCCTCATCCTCCTCTCGTAAGTCTCCGGCTAGGAATCCCGGAGCAGACAGATCTAAAGCTTCCTGGGTCCGGCTCTAAGTCCTCGAGGAGTAAATCCTCCAGAGAGAGATCTCACACTCCGGCTGAGTCGTCAGTTCCGCTACCCTTGGTTCCAATTCAGAGCTACCCCTCCACCTCCGCAGCAGCTCCGGCTTTGGACTCCAATGCTGGCCTGTTACACAGGTGGGCGACCTGGTTGGGTCTCTAAAAGAGTAGCATGGAACAAATGATCTCTCGGTTGTCGGATAGGATTACTTCTCAAGACTCCATTATAGCCGGACTGAGCCCAAGCTCCTCTAGCCTCTCCTCCACCTTCCAATGCAGGTGGAGCCCAGCTTCCTCCGTATGACTCGCTACTCCGTTCTCGATGAACAACCCGTTGGAGAGTAGCGTCATACGCCCCTTCCAGGACGACTCATTTCTATACCGGAATTTGGAACTCGAAGGATAGAGGACTTCGAGTTCTACCCGGAAGACCTTCAGCCTCCGTTCATCGGCTACGCAAGGCTCACCGCCTCAGCCATGATTCGAGATGATAGGGTACCAAAGGAGACGGTCCTCTATTCACGTGACCAGGCTCAGAGAGAATGGCTCAGGTGTTTAGAGGACATGGATTGTTCTAATACGAAAATCCAGCCCTTCAAGAGTCCCTTTACGATCTTCACGATGGATGAGAGTACCCCGCTCCCTTTCCTGACTAAGATCGCGACATCTACCATTCCAGCAGCCCAGAAGGGGACCCCATGCCTCAACTGAAGGAAGCAGATCCTACATCTCCGTTACTTCCTTCAGCCGAGAATTATGGAAGACTACGAACAAGAAAACCTTTCTCAGCTGGCAAACTCAAACCCGGACTGTGCTATGGACGCAGTTTGGTGAAAAGCTACCCAGGCTTCCAGATAGCCTTATTTCAGGCTGAATTTGACGCTAAATCGCGATTAGCCAGATCGATTAATTCTATGGCTATGACCGAGGTGGCCACCATAGCCTATGGTTCAGAGCCGCTTTTCAAACTTATGACCAAATCCCTAACTCAAACGGTACAGTCAGATATGTTTGAGTTTGCCACTGCTAGAACGAATTGTAGGAAGCATGTCCTACAAGAAGCAACCATTCGGCACGAGCCGAATAGGTTACTCTCGTCAAGCATCTGGGGAGCATATCTTCTTCCCAGAAGCGATGGTGAAGGAAGTCCAGTCGAGGCTACGAGGTTAAACCAGAGCCTTAAGGACCCCGTTGGGGCCTTACGGCTAGGAGGAGGCAAGATCCTGCAGCTAGAGGTAAAGGGCAAAGGAAACCCAGGCGTTTCCAGCCCTACCAGAAAAAAGCAGCCACGCTTTTTCTCAGCAAGTTCCGGCGGTTCCCTTAGTGCAAACACAGCCCAACCCTCCACTTCAAAGGCTCAATCACAGCCAATTTACGTGATCTCCCCTCAGCCTCAGCCCTCCACCTCTTATGCCATCTCTCCAGCTTACAATCAAACCTTCGAGAGTCAATCTTCACAGAAGTATGACCGCTCGGGTAAGGGAGGCAGAGGTAAACGTTCCTTTCGTGGGAGAGGATCGGGAGGTCCCTTTAATAGGGGAAAACACTTCAGAGGAGGCCGAGGAGGTTACCAGAACCAATGAAGCACTTCAGGTAGGAGGGAGGCTGTTTCACTTTTCGCCACCGGTGGAACTTCAGCAAGTGGGCTAAGAGCATTGTGTCAAAAGGCCTGGGTTGGAGCTGGTTAACGAACCCACCTCCATCCAGGCCTTTCCGTCAACTTCCTTCCAAAGAACTGACGGAGTATGCGGAGGATCTCCTTCAGAAAGGAGCTTATAGCGAGAGTCAAAAGATTAAAATTTCAAGGTCGCTTGTTCAGCGTGCCAAAGAAAGGCTCACAAAAAAGAAGAGTAATCTTAAGACTTGTCCCCAAGCTTAAACTTAGCCATTCGCTGCGACAAGTTCAAGATGCTCACGATCTCGCAGGTGCGGACCTTACTTCCCCGTGGGGCCGTCACCACCTCTATCGATCTTACAGACGCTTACTATCATATCCCTATTGCAAGACACTTCCGTCCCTATCAGGCTTCAAGATAGGCGACCAGACATTCTCCTTCAAGGTAGTTTCCTTTCGGGCTCAACGTAGCACCCAGAGTGTTTACGAAGCTGGCGGAAGTAGTTGTTCAACAACATCAGATCGCAAGGGTTATGGTAGTAGCGTATCTCGACGATTGGTTGATCTGGGCTTCAACAGTCGAGGAATGCAACAAAGCAACACTGAAAGTGATTCAGTTCCTGGAATATCTAGGCTTCAAGATAAACAGGACCAAATCAAGACTCACTCCAGAGTCAAACTTTCAGTGGCTCGGCATTCAATGGAAATCTATCCTCCATTACTCTGTCGATTCCATCGTCCAAAAGGAAGGAAATAGCAAAGTCAGTCAAGCAATTTCTAAGTCACAAACTGGCTTCAAGAAGATCTCAGGAAAGGATCCTGGGTTCTCTCCAGTTTTGCATCAGTGACGAACATCCTAATGAAAGCCAAACTGAAAGACCTAACCAGAATTTGGCGCTCACTGGCAAATATCAGGTCCAGGGACAAATTGTCCTCAGTCCCTCTGATTCTAAAGAATCGACTTCGGCCGTGTGGGCGAAAGTCAAGAACCTATCGGTGTCAGTGCCCCTTCATTGTTCCTCCTCCAGGTATCACTATCCACACAGACGCTTCATTAAGCGGTTGGGGAGGATATTCCCAGTTCAAAAAGGTTCAGGGAAACGTGGTCACCTCAGTTCCGTCAGTTTCCATATAAACGTACTGGAGGCGATGGCACTGTTCTTGACTCTAAAAAGGTTACGTCCGCCAAAAGTACTCCCACATAAAGCTAGTCCTGGACAGCGCAGTGGTAGTACATTGCGTAAAACAGAGGAGGCTCCAAGTCACGTCATCTAAACCATGTCATGGTAGCCATTATTCTCCCTGGCGGACAAGTTCAGTTGGCATCTCTCCTCCACCCATATAGCTGGAGTGAGAAACGTCATAGCAGATGCTCTATCCCGATCAGTACCTCTAGAGTCGGAATGGTCACTGGACAACAGTTCGTTCCAATGGATTCTTCAGAGAGTTCCAGGTCTACAGGTAAGATCTCTTCGCATCCCAAGCGAACCACAAACTCCCATGTTATGTGGCCCCCCCCCCAACCTGGACCCTCTGGCCTATGCCACGGACGCCCTGGCTCTAGATTGGAACAACTGGGAGAAGATTTATGTCTTTCCTCGGTGAATCTTCTCATGAAAGTGTTAAACAAACTCAGGACATTCAAGGGTCAAGTGGCTCTAGTAGCCCCAGACTGGCCGAAGAGCAATTGGTACCCTCTCATCCTGGAACTGGGTCTCCGCCCTCTTCGGATCCCCAATCCCAAGCTCTCCCAGTCAGTACAAACGAAGACTGTGTTCGCTTCCTCAGGGATTCTCAAAACCCTAACTTTATGGATTTCATGAAGTTTGCAGCGAAAAGAGATGCAAATATTGACCCTCAGAATTATCTCTTCTTGGAATCAGATAAGAGAGATTCAACTTTGAGACAGTACGATGCTGCTGTCAAAAGTTAGCAACCTTCCTGAAAGAATCAGATATTAAGATCATGACAATCAATTCAGCTATATCCTTTTTCAGATCCTTATTTGAAAAAGGCTTAGCAGCTAGCACAATTACGACAAACAAGTCAGCCTTGAAAAAGATTTTTCAATTTGGGTTCAACATAGACTTGACAGATTCCTACTTCTCGTCTATTCCCAAGGCCTGTGCTAGACTTAGACCTTCTGTAAGGGCCTACGTCAGTATCATGGTTCTTAAACGATGTTCTAAAACTGGCTTCAGAAACCAATAATGACACATGCTCATTTATAATGCTGTTAAGAAAAAACCCTATTTTATTAAGCTTGGCCTCAGGAGCTAGAATGTTTCAGAACTGTCGGCTTTATCCAGAGATCCGGATCATATTCAGTTCCTTCCCACAGGAGAAGTGCTACTTTCACCGGAACGTAGCTTTTTAGCTAAGAATGAAGATCCTTTTGATGAGGTGGGAACCATGGAAGGTACTACCCCTTCCACAAGATATATCTCTTTGCCCAGTTTCAACGTTACGAGCCTTTCTATCTAGGACCTCCTCATCCTCATCGGGTCCTCTCTTTAGGAGAGAAAAAAGGTGGTACTTTATCTATTAAAGCATCAGGCAACAAAATCCTGTACTTTCATTAAACAAGCCAATCCTGACTCTTTCCCTTTCCCAAAAGCACATGATGTCAGGGCAGTAGCCACCTCAATTAACTATTTCCAACATATGAACTTCGATGAGTTGAAAAAAGTATACTGGATGGAAATCACCGACAGTGTTCAAACGTCATTACTTAAAGTCCTTGAAAGCCCTGAAATTTTCAGCAGTTGCAGCGGGTAACATAGTTTCCCCTGAATCTGACTAATCCTTAGTAGTAAGATTCAGTCCTCCTTTCTACCTGCCTCACCCAACAGTTCGTCTATTCCTGCCTTGTTCATTTACGATCACCTTGTGTCTTAGCTGCCTTGATGATGATATATGGGTGTCCCTTATTTTTTTGCTAGGGAGGGACACTCACATTTGTGATGATTACTGATCTCGTGGATGTCATCTCCTTATTTTTATGCTAGGAGATACATCTTATTATAATGGTTACGGGTTTTGTATATTAAGTCATATACATTCTTTTATATTTTATTGTTGTTGAGTTTGTTTTATTCAACTTGTATATTAATTGCTTTACATTGTTTTTGATACATAAGCTTTACACAGATACCATTGTTGTACATATATGAGTTTTTTTTCCTGTATATATGTATATTACCTTAAGTTAAGAAATATTATTAGTTCATTAAGATATAATTAAGTAATATTTCTATTGTATCACTGTGTATATGTATCTTTATTAGCAATTATATTGTTTTATTTTTATTTTATCTTTTATTTTGAGACCCTTTATATTTCTTTACAATCTTGTCTATTTCTCTGGTACGATTTCGCGCAGCGACACGAGCTGAGCCCAGAAAAGGGATTTTGACGTAAGGAAAAATCTATTTCTGGGCGATTGGCTCGTGTCGCCAGCGAAATCCCGCCCTACCCATCCCATCGCCAAGATTGTCTGCTAACTTCAGGATGGCCACCAGAGGCGCAGCAGTCGGCAGCATGGGATGGAGTAGTAGTAGTAGGTGCTGCCCACTCTGTGGGTCGGCTCCCCTCTTGGGGGATTTTGTAGTGGGAGGATTCTATTGGCATTTGGCTCGTGGTAGTGGTCTCACTCGCCATAGTGTTCATACCGACACTCTCTGGAGGGTGAGCGAGTCAGTTATACTGACCTTTTTCTTTATTTATTTATTCTCTGGTATGTGTTAGTACATTTACCCTAGAAATAATAGATTAAAGGATATTTCGCTGGCGACACGAGCCAATCGCCCAGAAAATAGATTTTTTCCTTACGTCAAAATCCCTTTTGTATGCATTTCTGGGCGTAGTTAGTATCACAGAAGTTTTTCTGGATAACTGACGTGGATACGTAGTTGGGCTCCTGCTGTAAACTGGTGTATGTTTATGGCAACGAGATTAGTTTCAGTGTTTCACTTGGGATGGTCATCAACTGCTGTAAAACATTCACACGAGTCCGTACGCCCTTACGGTGATTCGAAGCAGCTGACTTGAATGTCATCTAAGTGTCCAACTTGCAACAAATGGGATGCAGGCTTGCATCAATTAAGACACCAATGTCGGTAGGGGGAATGGGGCACTACCTCTGTGTGGCTAAAGAAACACATGAATTAGCACTTTAAAAATGAGATGCACTTCAAAATGAAATCACTTAATCTAAAACAATTATCAAAGCCCAACATTTCACAGGTAATAAACTGGTAAATCTCGGGAGCTCCACTGTTGCTTGATGAAGCAGAATCAGAAGAAACTAATTGTCTAAATAAAATGTCATCAAGAGGCGGTGAAGAAAGCTTCCAGAGTCGGCAAGGAGGGTGAAGTAGCGAGGGTAAAGTAGCGACGGCAGGAGAATAGAGTAGTGAACGAACAAGGAAAATAGAATATTAGTGATAGCGTCGTATTTGAAATTAAACATATGAGATAAAAGGGATAATTATTCAAAACAACAGTTTACGAAATAATAATAAATATAAGAAAGGTATTAAATAAAAATAGTTAAGATTTACGAATCCGGTTTCAGTTGCAACCGGAATCGTTCATCGGGTGCCATCTACGATCGATGGGTAAAAATTAAAATACAGTAATACTTTGGGTTACGAACCGATTAGTACACGAATTTTTTAACTTACGAAGTGACGACCTCATTCTGGAATACGAATTTCGCTTGGATACGAATGCGCGAATTTCCATCATGGGAGGCCGCCTGATTTGTTTACATCGGATGAGCGTGGGATCTGCGAACGCATTTTTTTCGGCCAAAACTTAACGCCTGCTTTGTTTACATCGGATGAGCGTGGGATCTGCGAACGCATTTTTTTTGTTTTTTCGGCCAAAACTTAACGAGGGTCACGTGACTTCCTCCTACGCATCCCTTGACCCTTTTTAAACCATAACTCTTTCAATATCTCGCTGGCGGTAAGATTGAACGCATCTGTCCGTGATACGCTCTCAAATTTGCTTAGTGATTTGCGCACGTGTTGTGTTTCCGTAATAGTGCTTATACATTACTATTACCCAAATACTAAAGACAATGGCTCCCAAGATGACGAAGGCAAGCAGCAAGAAGGAAAGCATAAGAAAGAAGGAGATGATTACAGTCGAAATGAAGAAGGAAATTATCCAAATGCATGATAAAGGCGGTGCGTGAAAGACATTGCAGCATTCTTCAAGCGGTCGCAATCAACGATCTGCACTATTTTGAAGAAAAAGGAAGAAATTAAAGCCAGTAAAGCATCAAAAGGTGTCACAGTATTGGACGAAACAACGGCCTTATATTCTCGACGATGTAGAAAATTTGCTCATAGAAAATATTTTTTCAAAATTGTGAAAGACAACATAGTGTTGCGTAAGCGTAAAATTAGTGATCATAGTGAACGGTGCTCTCTAGAGAAAGAACCAGAAAGTCTTCCAGAAGTGTTCACGGAGGGAGATTTCCCCCCCAAGCCCTAACCCTCTCCTCCTCACCCTTCCCCTCCTCCCGTCTCCGTCAAGCCAGCAGCCACACTCGCTAAAGGTAAAGTTCAGGTTTTACTGTGCATGCATATTAAATCTAGTGTTTATATTTAATTTCATTCTTCAATTTTATATTTTATGTAATTCCTACACGAATTTTCAACCTTAGTGAACAAAAATAAATGGAAAAATATGAATTGAAATGGTTATTCATGGTCGGGTGGAACGCATTATTTGCTTTTTATAACATTCTTATGGAAAATCCATTTGGGTTACGAATTTTTTAGGTTACGAAGCAGGTTCTGGAACGGATTAAATTCGTAACCCAAGGTATTACTGTATGTATAATTCTAACTACACACCAATTTCCAAATTGTTAGGGAAGAATTCCCTTATACCTTTCTTCATAACTATGGGCAGTTTGAAGAATACACATTATACGCTGGAACTGGCTTGATGCTGGTGATCATTGTAGCTATACTGTTACAGCAATTTGTATGCTCCATACAACTTATCTTATGATAGATTCACATCAACCTGTGCTTTTGATGTCTAGGGCCCGTCCCATACAATTCTCTGATTGGCTGTTCATAAGCCAATCACAGGGCTGGTAACTCAGTCTCTCTCTAACCTCTTTCAAACATTATAACTTTCATTACAGCTCAGTTTACCTGCAGAAAAAAGGAGTGTTTCCCAATTTCATCACTAAACATCATCAAGGCAATGATTTGATGGAGGATGATAATGATATAAGAATTATGTACTTCAGTAAATTTGATGCTAAAATAGTTATGGTGAAATAAAATGAAATTCATATTTTGTTCATAATCGTTACCTGCCAGATATATATATAGCTGTATTCTCCGAAGTCCGACAGAATTTCAAAACTCCCGGCACACGCAGTGGTCGGCCAGGCGGTAGTACCCATTCCCGCCGATGGGGGGCGGCGTAAAGGGACCAGCGGGCGTAGGAACCATTCCCATTTTCTGTCAGATCTTTTCTTGTCGCCGGTTGCAGACAACAAGTGTTTTCTGCACCTCCGTCATTGGATTTTGGAACTCTCTTGGTCACTTGAGTATCCCGATTGATTTTTGGTTATTTGATTAGGATCGGTGGTTAGGCATACGCTAATTGTAGGCAACGAGTGTGAAAATATGTCTGATTCTGCGTGAAGCTTATGAATCTAGGTACGTAAACTAGAACGTGATAGTGTAAGGAGGTCTTCCTCCAGGCGGTGTAACACAAGTTACCCGTCCAGTAGAATTTATCCCTCCAAAGACCTGTGATGCCTTCGGGCCCTACAATAGTGTCTTTGGAGGGTAATACCCATATCTGTGATTCTTAAATCTTTGCGTAGCCTGAAATCATGTTTGCATTGGAAGTTATAGTAGTGTAGTGAAGTATAGTGATAATGCCATGAGTGTTCATTCTATCGCGTAAGCGTATAATTTCTCATTGACAAAACACTACCGCGTGATGGCTCTCCCTACCTCGGTGAGGCAGAATGTAGTAGGGAGGTAGCTGTCCAAGTGTCTAAAATACTCTACGTTTGTTCATAAGACTTACCAGTCAGATATAGTATATATATATATCTGCCGGGTAAAGGTTGTATGGTTCAAGTTATATACTCATACCATAGTTACTCCTACGGAGGACAACCGAGAGTGCGATTATTCTTATTACATTTAATCGGTTCTCCCTGCAACTATTCAGGGGTTGCCGGTTTCCCTATTTTTAAACATTTAAGGTATTGTTATGACAATACCAAGTTATCTTTTTATATTAGCAAATTCAGTTTCGCTTAAAAATTATACCAGTGATGGATTTTGGTTTGTGCTCTATAATGATAGGAAATCTATTCATTCGTAGAATGGTGTAGGTGGCAACTCAGGCAGAGCAGTGCTGAGAACGACGAACGTTCTCTGAGTCTGGTGTCACTAATGCGTAATGCCAGTGCTCAGTTCCATCTGATTGTCTGCCATGCGCAGTAGGTTACGTCTCTCTCTCTCCTGCGGGATTGACGGACTAACCGTATTTCTACCCTACAATCACGGCCTTAGCCTCAGGTTGAGGGGAATTCTAGCATACATGGCTGAACATCTTCACTTTGCGAGAATTTTTTCATATAAAAAAAAAAAAAAAAAAAAAAATAAAAAAATAAATTATATATATAGTGTATGTAGTATGTGTATATATATATGTATGTGTATATGTATATATATATATATATATATATAATTTTATATATATAGATATAGTATATATCATTATAGTATACTATATAGTGTAAATGTATATGTGTGTGTATGTATATATATATTATATGTATTAGACCTTTTTCGGTTCTGTTTACCGCATGGTAACAGAATTCTGTCCGAGTCTACAGCGGCATAGCACACATGATTTCCTCGAAACAAGAATGATGTGCAAGAGATGCAGTCAATTAGCTCACCGAGACGTCCCTTGCTCGATTATGAAGGGGACTCCTTCCGCTGCCAAATACGACAGCGCCAAGCGCGACGCTCGCAGGACGCTTGGATGGACGCACAACGTAATGCTTCTTCAGACATTCGCCGAGAATCAGAGAATAGTAATGGATCTCAGGAAGGAGACTTTTAGGAAGAAACAACATGAACAATCTTCTACAGTGTCTTCAAATTACTCCTGTTTAAGTGAAACGGGGACCATTTCCTCGCTGGAGAAGTTTGTTTTCCCTGAATAGACTGAAATTCACACCTCTCCAGTTTTTCCTGCAGAAAAAAAACTGGAATAGCATAGATGAATCTAGAAATGATTCTGAACATCTCTCATAGTCAAGATTTTTGTCTATAGGTGATGTCATGGCTCATAATCTCATAGAATTTGAATCTTGAAAGATTACTTTAGTCTTCAGAGACGTCCTCCCCGCGCAGGAGTTGGAACTCTCGGAGGGTCTCGCTCCCTCTGAGGAGAACGGAGACGCTATAGGTCGCACAGGCGGCCGTCGTCTTTGGTTCCTCGGAGGGGGATGCTTCTCGTCCGTTAGCTCCTTCTGCTTTGCAGTCGTCTCCTGGGCAATGGGAAGACTTTCCGCAGTAAAAGAGAGCTAAGATGTATGCATTGTTGGTGGTTCATGGGAGGGGGACTCTTCAGTTCCTCTCTCTTTTCTACTGTGTTGCGATCTTCACCGGTAGAGACGTCTTCCGATGAGTATGCTTTTGAGCGCTTCGGTCGCTCCTAAGATATTATCCTTGGCGGTCCATGTGAGAAGGAGGAGGGCTTTCCCCTCGCCCATCGTCTTCTCAAAGGATCCAGCCTTTGCCTGAGAAGGAATGTTTCTCCATCGAAAAGGATGATTGTGTCTTTGCAACAACAACTTGTTTTGTTGATTGCAGTGAGAAAGGCAAAGCCACATCGCGAGAGGAAGGATGATAGGCTGCCAATCAAGAGTCCAGGCAGTCCCTTCTCCTTCTCCTCGTTCCGCTCTTTCGCCAGTTGCCTTGCTCTCTAGATTTCATGCAGCTCTCCAGAGGTTGTCTAGAGAGCACGGTTACCATCTTCCCGAACGTGTGTCAGTTGAGAAGATGAAGAGGTCTTGGTTCGATGGCTTCGAGCCTCTTTTGAAGAATCGTTTCAGTCATGCGGCCCCTCAGTCTCCTCCTTCGCAATGTTATCTTCGAAGGAACGACTGGCTCATTCATGCCTCCACTCAAACGCGGTGTCTGAAGGATTTTCAAACAACTTAATCGTTGGTGAAGTCCCTGGAACTACTGGTGAATTTCGAAAAGTCACATCTGATCCCAACCCCATCCATCGTGTATCTGGGGATTCAGATGGATTCAGGGCTTTTCGAGCTTTTCCGTCCCAGGGACCTCAGCAGCAAGGCTTAGACAAAGTGTTAGCCTTCCTAAGGAAAGATTCGTGCTCGGTGAGGGAATGGATGAGTCTAACTGGGGACCATTTCCTCGCTGGAGAAAAATTTGTTTCCTTGGGGAGACTGCACCTCAGACCGTTACAATTTTTTCTCAAGTACAATTGGAAAGAAAACAAGAATCTACACATGATCTTGGAAATTTCAGGAGAGGTAAAACATCACTTGAAATGTTGGCTAGATCCAGTGTAGCCTGTCGGCGAGGGCGTGTCTCTCAAGCTTCAGAGCCCCAACCTAGTGTTGTTCTCCGACGCGTCCACCACGGGATGGGGAGCATCATTAGGGGGAAAGAAGTGGCAGGCACCTGGAGAGGGGAACAGGTGTCCTGGCACATAAACCTAAAGGAAATGGCAGCCATCTTTTTTAGCTCTCCAGTTTTTCCAAGAAAAAGTCTCTCGTCGAATAGTCCAAGTCAACTCAGACAACACCACAGCTCTGGCGTACTTGAAGAAGTAGGGAGGAACACAGGCTCAGTCCCTTTTGCTCTGGCAAAGGAGATCTTGCTGTGGGCAAGGGCACTGGACGTCATGATCCTTACGAAGTTTGTAGCATGAGTAGAGAATGTCTGGGCAGATCTCCTCAGCAGACGAGGTCAACTTCTGCCAACCGAGTAGACTCTGCATCAGGAGGTATGCCAAGAGCTGTGGGGGTTATGGGGACGTCCGCTCGTGGATATCTTTGCGGCGTCCAGAACGAAGAGGCTTCCACTGTACTGCTCCCCAGTACTCGATCCAGCTGCAGTGACGATAGACACTTCTGGGACTGGACGGGGATGGACCTGTACGCCTTTCCCCGTTCAAGATCTTAGGGGAAGTCATGAGAAAGTTTGCGGTGTCGGAAGGGACGAGAATGACTTTGTTCGCCCCGTTCTGGCCTGCGAGAGATGGTTCACAGAGGTCATGGCCTTTGCAGTAGACTTCCCGAGGACGCTTCCAGTAAGGACAGATCTACTCAGACAGCCCCACTTCGAGAGGTACCACAGAAGCCTCTTCGCTCTGAGTCTGACTGCATTCAGACTATGCCAAAAGTTGGCCAGAGCGAGAGGCTTTTATACGTCAATGGCGAAAGCTATCGCCAGTGCAAGAAGAGCGTTTTCCAACGCAGTGTACAATCGAAGTGGATAGTCTTCAGGAGTTGGTGCAAGAAGAACGGCATTTTCCTCCACCATGACCTGTGAGCCAGATTGCTGACTTCCTTTTCTGAGAAGGGATCTAAAACTTGCAGTCTCTACAATCAAGGGTTATAAGAGTGTGCTTTTAGTTGTCTTTAGGCACAGAGGCCTGGACTTGGCGGACAACAGAGACCTTCACGATCTCTTGAGATCTTTCGAAACGATGAAGGTTCAACAACCCAAGTTGCCGTCTTGGAACTTGGATGTAGTTCTGAAGTTCCTCATGTCCAGTCCATTCGAACCTATGCATGAATTGCGAGCTTTTATGAATTCTTCTTGGTTCCATAACAATATGTCATAAAGGACATATGAGCTGTCACTTACGGGAGATGCAATTCTGTGTTGACCTCCAGTTACACGAAGGATGTCAATTCAACCTACAAGAGATCCTTTTCTCTTGGTTGTTCGTGTCTGCGGATACGTTGCTGGGATAGGGAGCCGACACTGATCCTTAACTAGTGAGTTAATTTTAGTTTAACACTTTTTAAAATTAAGCGCTAACCCTCGTGTTAGGATCAGGTGATCGGGATCGGTGTTGTGTTCCTTAATATGCTAATAGGCCATAGGTATATGGTCATATGAGTGGATTAGCACCCATGACAAATGCCAGTTAGGCTTTGCCGAGTAAGTGGATAAGACCCCATCTGCAAACCCACAAGAACTCTTACCCATAGGTCACATCCTCGCTGATGCTCTTGAGACGAAGCAGACTCCTAAGCAATAGCTAGGAAGTCAACCCTCCGTCTGAAAAGATAGGAACCAAGGTTTATAAGAGGTCCTTCTGATAACTTGTGGTGTTTGGTCAGGAAGCCAAGGTTACCAGTGTCAAAGAATGCTTTGGCTTTTTTCTTGAGGGGCACCATCAAGGAAGTGCATTCATCCTGTCAAGACAGTGATATGAAAGTGTTGAAGGTGAATGCGCATGGACTGAGGGCTATTTCTACGTCGGTAGCCTTCCAAAAGAACATGGCACTCAATGACATCTTGAATGCCACATTTTGGCGTAGTAATTCAGTGTTTGCCTCTCACTACCTTCGGGAGGTGAGGATTACATACGAGAACTGCTACTCTTTGGGCCCATATGTCGCAGCAGACAATATATTGGGGAACAGAGAGTAGCACTCTTCCTATCTTTTAGAAAATAATATGTTAGTTTGGACTTTTTAATTTTATTTCTTTTTATTTTTTTTTTTTATTTTTGTTTTTTATGATGTTTATGTAGGTGTTTAGTTTTTTGTGGTCTTGGGTAGGCCGCCTTAGGCGGCCTTCCCTCCATTAGCCTTGGTTTTACGAAGTTTAACCAGATAGGCTAGGTCAGGTGGTAATGTTTTTGCTTCGCCCTCCATAGTAGGGTAAAATGTTTTTGTCACAGTGTGGTCATGCCCCCACCTTGACAAATCATCTGGAGCGCACCAGCTAATAGGTCACGTCCTTGCTGGCACCTCCAGTGAAGCATTAACACATTCGGTTGTCTAAACAACACCTATATGATCTGTCACATTGTGGTCACGCTCCCCGTGACAGTTCATTAGAGCGCACCAGCTACACAGGTCACGTCCTTGCTGGCACTCTAGGAATGCAGTACCAGAAATTGGAGGTCTATAATATAGGATCTAGTTGCATTGTGGTCATGCCCCCGTTGACAGATCCTCTAGAACTCAACAGCTTCACAGGTCACTACCTAGCTGGAGTCTCTAGTAAAGCAGAAGCAGACTTGGGTGACGGTACTCACGAAGTCAGCTATGCTAACAGTTAAGGAACCAAAATATCAATCATATATATGAAATTGTTTCCCAAAATCGAATCTGTCTCCCCCTTCCTCCAAAGGTGGGATTCAGCTATATATATATCTGGCAGGTAAGATTCATGAACAAATGATATTGTTATGATACAATAAAGTTTGTTCATACTTACCTGGCAGATATATATAATCAAAGTGCCCACCCACCTCCCCTCAGGAGACAGTGGCACTAGAAAAATCTGACAGAAAATGGGAATGGTTCCTTACGCCCCGCCTCCCAGCGGCGGGAATGGGTACTACCACCTGGCCGACCACTGCGTGTGCCGGGAGTTTTGAAATTCTGTCGGACTTTCGGAGAATACAGCTATATAATCTTATCTGCCAGGTAAGTATGAACAAACTTTATTGTATCATAACAATATCATATTCTTTCATTCCTTACATGAGATCACAGTGCATTCATCATTTATCATCTTGTGTTTCATACAGTTTCGTAGGTTAAATGTCATGGGAGACAATGCTATAAAAAAATTATTGGTAGGCTTATCAATATGAAAATAACATGCAAAGGATTAAAAATAATAAGCTCTCTCTTTCTTATCTTCGTGCAGTCATGCCCAGCTCATGTGATCACTCAATGACATCATCATGATCACGGTCCCTCGATAGAGGAAGTCTTTTAGGGGGAAAAGAATATTATGACTTCATTATTGTCACTATCATTATCACCATCACCCTTTCATATCATATTGTGGTAATCTGCAAATGAAAAAAATGAAATTTATTCATCATAATGATTTTTCTTTTGCTACAATCAGTCCTCCTATATCCCTCTCATTATTCCTTTTTATTATATATAACAATTTTCTTCATAATTTGTATATCATCATAATTCTGAAATCATTAGCTTGTTGATGTTTAGTGATGCAATTAGGAAACACTATTTTTCTGCGGGTAAAACTGAGGTGTAAGAAAAGTTATAATTTTTGAAAGAGGTTGGAACATAGATGATGCCTATGTGAACTCTCTTGAGAGACTGAGAGTTTCCAGCCATGTGACTGGCTTATCAACATCAACTGCGCTGGGCATGAGGTGCAGGGGTGAAGTGAATCTATTAAACAAATCTGCTTCTCAGTAGCTTCAACTCCTCTCTCCAGCAATGGGAGTGAGGAGTGGTGACAAACCCGTTTCTTGTGGCTAACATGGTCTGTTGCTTGAACAGATATAGATCTTTTTTACCTTCATTTATGCAATCAATCAGGATGTGTTTCATTGTATTTAAAACCAGTGGACTGGGTGTTGGATGTCCACATATCTAACATCTCAAGTCGTAGGTCTTCTTTAGAAATCTCATTTCTGGGCTCAGCTCGTGTCGCTGCGCGAAATATCCTTTAATCTATTATTTCTAGGGTAAATGTACTAACACATACCAGAGAATAAATAAAATAAAGAAAAAGGTCCAGTATCAACTGACTCGCTCACCCCTCCAAGAGGGTGTCGGTATGAACACTAGGCGGAGTGAGACCACTACCACGAGCCAAATACCAACAGAAATCTCCCACAACAAAAACCCTCCATGAGGAGAGCCGACCCACAGAGTGAGCAGCTCGTACTACTACTACTCCATCCCATGCTGCCGACTGCTGCGCCTCTGGTGACATCCTTTTCAGTTAGCGCACACGAGTCACACTGATATTTTTCTCTCTGTGTTTTTTTGTGCCCCCCCTTTCGTTGGATTTATCTATAATGGAGCGTGCAGCTATTTGCAGCAGCTAAGTTAAGTACTCAGTATTTATGGTTTTAGTTGGTTTTTCCGGCCCTCAGTCAGTATTTGCCGTTTTTTAGGCATAAATACGAACTCGGGGTCGGAAGCATGGCAGCATGGTTTCTGCCGCGTGTGGTGGGTTCGTTCTCGGTCTCCCATACCTAGAACCATCCCCTTATCTATGTACGCTCTATATTAATTATCCGTTTTACTTAGGGTACTGTCTACTCAGGTTTGTCATGCATGCATGTCTTTTACCTTATGTAGACTTCTTCTTTCCAGACCCTAGTCCCGGCTCTTAGTATCGGCCTCTGACTAGCTTTGAGTGGTAGACTTTCCTTCGGGTTAGTCGTACACTCCTGGATTTTTTCTCCTACTATATTGTTTTCTTTCTTTTATTTTATTTAATTATACCATGTATTTTGTTATGGTTAGGTTAGTTAGGCGTCTGGCTTAGCCTAGGTCCTGGCTCATCGAGCCTATGCTACCGCTCATCAGTTCGGTTGCTTCCCTATGCATCTCTCTGATCAGTCGGTTTGGCCCAGTGGGTCTCCATGCTACCGCTTTTCAGTTCAGTTGCTTCCCGATAGCATCTCCTGATCAGTTGGTTGGTCCATAGGCTTAGTTGTCTTATTTTAGTCTTACCGTCTCGTGGTCACTACGCGATCACGAGACAGCCAGACGCCTGCCCAGTCCCCTTCCCCCCTCCTCCCGCTCTTCCATAGAGTCGGGGGAGGGTGGGTCGGTCTGCCCACGCTCGCTCCACATACCCGAGCATGCTTCCCTCTCTCCCCCTCAGGCGGAGGGGCCAGGGAGACGGGACAGACCCAGACTGGACGCGACCTCTCCGGCTCATCGGTCCCAGTCCGGCCCGGTGGTAATGTGGTGGGGGGTACTGGCCTTTCCCCCCATCCGTTGCTTCCTTGTCGCTCCGGTTCGCTCGAGCCTGTATGTCTCCTCGCTCTTCCCGACCTTACTAGGACTCCTCTCCTGATCGGAGTCCTGGCATCCAGCGGGAAGGTGTTAGTCCACCCGGTAGAGTGGACCGGAACATACAGTGGGTCCCTGCTAACCTTACCGTATTGCTGAGTTACTACACTCCGCTACGCACTGGACTTGGTCCGGTTCGTTTGAGTTTTAGGTTTAAGTGTTATTAGATTAACTATAAGTTTATCTTAAGTACCTTAAACCTTCCCCCCCCCCTCCCTTACATGTCTTACCGGACATCTCCGGGATTATAGCCTATTCAGGCGATGCAGGGGGGGGTTATGCCCAAATTTTTTTCCGAGCTCCGGCATGCAACGGAGTTCTTCTGTCCTTTAGCCTGTAAGTGTTATTCTTTAAGATACTCATGTGTCTTCCCACTTACAGGCCACCAACTGTGAGCATCCGGGATGCGCCGCCACACTTCAGGACCCATGTGGACACGAAGTTTGCCGGTCCCATGCTCCATGCGCGACTCTGCACGGGGACATCCAGGTCTGGTACCATGAGACGTGTACCATATGTTACGATCTGGTGAGCCAGCTTTTAGAAGGGGTGAGTATTCCATCTCCGGTAGCTGCTCCGCTTCTGTTTTAGTGCTTAAGTTTTCATCATTCACTTTAACTTAAGGCATCTAAGTTTAAGTTATATTTTAAGTTTAGTTTTAAGTGATTCTTAAATCTAATCTACGCCCTCTCTTCCAGGCGCCGGCAGTGAAGGATACCGCACTGGCAACCCTGCGGGCCTGGGTCGGCGGTTTTGGGAAGAACGCCGCCAAGGGTATGCCCTACATCTTGGAGAAGCGGTTGGCTCTGTTAATCTTCCCCGGAGGCAAAAGGGGCGGACAGGAATACGTCGACCCAAGTAGAGGCTGGCCCCCTACTTATCGCCTTCATCCAACAACAGCTGGCTGCCTCATTAACTGACCAAGACCAAGATATCTCCACGGACGTCGCGACTTTAGATATTAATGTGGAACCTATGGTGGAGGTGTAGACGACCTGTTGGTCAGAGGTAGGTAAGGTGGACACCCAAGGGTCACCCTTGGTGTAACTGTTTCTTCTACTCCTGCAACCTCTCCATCCTTCCAAGGCTTTACAGGTGATGAATTATATACTCCTCCTGACGCTTCGGTTAGACCTAAGGTCAAGGGTCAAGCAGTGAAATCCTTGACTAAGACGTCGTCGTCGTCGTCTAAGAAGTCGACTCGGCGTCATCCCTCCTCACGTAAGTCTCCGGCTGGGAATCCCGGAGCAGACAGGTCTAAAGCTTCTAGCTCCGGCTCTAAGTCCTCGAGGAGTAAATCCTCCCAAAGAGAGATCTCGCACCCCGGCAGAGTCACCAGTTCCGCTACCCTTGGTCCAAAAAAAGATTCAGAGCCACCCCTCCACCTCCGCAGCAGCTCCGGCCTTGGACTCCAATGCTGGCCTGTTGCAACAGGTGGGCGACCTGGTTGGGTCCCTAAAGAGTAGCATGGAACAAATGATCTCTCGTCTGTCGGATAGGATTACTTCCCAGGACTCCATTATAGCCGGACTGAGAGAAGCCCCTCTAGCCTCTCCTTCACTTTCCAATACGAGTGGAACTCAGCTTCCTCCGTATGACTCGCTACCTCCGTTCTCGATGAACAATCCATGGAGAGTAGCGTCATACGCCCCCTTCCAAGACGGTCTCATTTCCATACCGGAATTCGGAACTCGAAGGATAGAGGACTTCGAGTTCTTCCCGGAAGACCTCCAGCCTCCGTTCATAGGCTACGCAAGGCTTACAGCTTCAGCCATGGTTCTGATGATAGGGTACCAAAGGAGACAGTCCTCTATTCACGAGACCAGGCTCAGAGAGAATGGCTCAGATGTTTAGAGGACATGGATTGTTCTAATACCAGGATACAACCTTTCAAGAGTCCCTTTACCATTTTCACAATGGATGAGAGTACCCCGCTCCCGTTCCTGACAAAGATCGCGAGGTCTACCATCCCAGCGGCCCAGAAGGGGGAACCCATGCCTCAATTGAAGGAAGCAGATCCCACATCTCCGTTGCTCCCTTCAGCCGGAGAATTGTGGGAGGACTTGCCAAACACCTTCTTCAGCTGGCAAACTCAACCAGACTGTGCTATGGAGCAGTTGGTGAAAAGCTACCCAGGCTCCCAGATAGCCTTATTCAGGCTGAATTTGACGCGAAATCGCGATTAGCCAGATCAATTAACTCTATGGCTATGTCCGAGGTAGCAACCATAGCTTATGGCTCAGAAACCGCTTTTTAAGCTCATGACCAAAGCCCTGACTCAAACAGTACAGTCGGATATGTTTGAGTTTGCCACTGCTAGAACGAATTGTAGGAAGCATGTCCTACAGAGGCAACCATTCGACATGAGCCGAATAGGTTACTCTCGTCTAACATCTGGGGAGCAGATCTCTTCCCAGAAGCTATGGTGAAGGAAGTCCAGTCAGAGGCTACGAGGCTGAACCAGAGCCTTAAGGACCGTTGGGGCCTTACGGCTAAGAGGAGACAAGACCTAACACCTAAAGGTAAGGGACAGAGGAAACCTAGGCGTTTCCATCCTTACCAGAAAAAGCAGCCACGCTTTCCTCAGCAAGTTCCAGCGGTGCCCTTAGTGCAAACAGCCCAACCTTCCACCTCTAAGGCTCAATCACAGCCAATTTATGTGATATCCCCTCAGCCTCAGCCCTCCACCTCTTACGCCATCTCTCCAGCTTACAATCAAGCCTTCGAGAGTCAAGCTTCACAGAAGTATGACCGCTCGGGTAAGGGAGGCAGAGGTAAGCGTTCCTTTCGTGGGAGAGGATCGGGAGGCCCCTTTAACAGGGAAGCACTTCAGAGGAGGCCGAGGCGGTTACCAGAACCAATGAAGAACTTCAGGTAGGAGGGAGGCTGTTTCACTTTCGCCACCCGGTGGAACTTCAGCGAATGGGCTCAGAGCATAGTGTCAAAAGGCCTGGGTTGGAGCTGGTTGACGAACCCACCTCCATCCAGACCTTTCCGTCAACTTCCTTCCAAGGAATTGACAGAGTACGCAGAGGACCTCCTTCAGAAAGGAGCTATAGCGAGAGTCAAGAGATTAAAATTTCAAGGTCACTTGTTCAGCGTGCCGAAAGAAAAAGGCTCACAAAAAAGAAGGGTAATCTTAGACTTGTCCCGCTTAAACTTAGCCATGCCGCTGCGACAAGTTCAAGATGCTCACGATCTCACAGGTGCGGACCTTACTTCCCCGTGGCCGTCACCACCTCTATCGATCTTACAGACGCCTACTATCATATCCCTATTGCAAGACACTTCCGTCCATATCTGGGTTTCAAGATAGGAGACCAGGCATTCTCCTTCAAGGTAGTTCCCTTCGGACTCAACGTGGCACCCAGGGTGTTCACGGAAACTAGCGGAAGTGGTAGTGCAACAACTCAGATCACAAGGGATTATGGTAGTAGCGTATCTCGACGATTGGTTGATCTGGGCTTCAACAGTCGAGGAATGCAACAGAGCTACACTGAAAGTGATTCAGTTCCTGGAATATCTAGGCTTCAAGATAAACAGGACCAAGTCAAGACTCACTCCAGAGTCAGACTTTCAGTGGCTGGGCATTCAATGGAATCTATCCCTCCCATACTCTGTCGATTCCATCAACCAAAAGGAAAGAAATAGCGAAGTCAGTCAAGCAATTTCTAAGTCACAAACGGGCGTCAAGGAGAGCTCAGGAGAGGATCCTGGGTTCTCTCCAGTTTGCATCAGTGACGAACGTCTTAATGAAAGCCAAACTGAAAGACCTAACCAGAATCTGGCGCTCAAGAGCAAATGTCAGGTCCAGGGACAAACTATCCTCAGTCCCTCTGATTCTAAAGAATCGTCTTCGGCCGTGGGCGAAAGTCAAGAATTTGTCAGTGTCAGTACCCCTTCAGTTCCCTCCACCAGGGATTACCATCCACACAGACGCGTCCTTAAGCGGTTGGGGAGGGTATTCCCAGGTCCAAAAGGTTCAAGGAACTTGGTCACCTCAGTTCAGTCAGTTCCATATAAACGTACTGGAGGCAATGGCAGTGTTCTTGACTCTAAAAAGGTTGCGCCCACCAAAGTACTCCCACATAAAGCTAGTTCTGGACAGCGCAGTGGTAGTACATTGTATAAACAGAGGAGGCTCCAAGTCACGTCATCTAAATCACGTGATGGTAGCCATCTTCTCCCTGGCAGACAAGTTCAGTTGGCATCTCTCCTCCACTCACATAGCTGGAGTGAGAAACGTCATAGCAGACGCGTTATCCCGATCAGTACCCCTAGAGTCGGAATGGTCACTGGACAACAGTTCGTTCCAATGGATCCTTCAAAGAGTCCCAGGGCTACAGGTGGATCTCTTCGCATCACAAGCGAACCACAAACTACCGTGTTATGTAGCCCCCAACCTGGGACCCTCTGGCTTACGCCACGGACGCCCTGGCTCTGGACTGGAACAACTGGGAGAAGATTTACGTCTTGCCTCCAGTGAATCTCCTTTATGAAGGTCTTAGACAAACTCAGGACATTCAGGGGTCAGTGGCTCTAGTAGCCCCAGACTGGCCGAAGAGCAATTGGTATCCCCTAATTCTGGAGCTGGGCCTTCGTCCTCTTCGGATCCCCAATCCAGGCTCTCCCAGTCAGTACAAACGAAGACTGTGTTCGCTTCCTCAGGGATTCTCAAAACCCTAACTTTATGGATTTCATGAAGTTTGCGGCAAAAAGAGATGCGAATATTGACCCTCAGAATATTCTCTTCTTGGAATCCGATAAAAGGGATTCAACTTTGAGACAGTATGATGCTGCTGTCAAAAAGTTAGCAATCTTCCTGAGAGAATCTGATATTAGAATCATGACAGTTAATTCAGCTATATCCTTTTTCAGATCCTTATTTGAAAAAGGTTTAGCAGCTAGCACGATTACGACAAACAAGTCAGCCTTGAAAAAGATATTTCAATTTGGGTTCAACATAGACTTGACGGATTCCTACTTCTCGTCTATTCCTAAGGCATGTGCTAGACTTAGACCTTCTGTAAGGCCTACGTCAGTTTCATGGTTCTTAAACGATGTTTCTAAAACTGGCTTCAGAAACCGATAATGACACATGCTCGTTTATAATGCTCTTAAGGAAAACCCTGTTTTTATTAAGCTTAGCTTCAGGAGCAAGAATTTCAGAACTGTCGGCTTTATCCAGAGATCCGGATCATATTCAATTCCTTCCCACAGGGGAAGTACTACTTTCTCCGGAACGTAGCTTTTTAGCAAAGAATGAAGATCCTTTGATGAGGTGGGAACCTTGGAAGGTACTACCCTTCCACAAGATGTATCTCTTTGCCCAGTTACAACCTTACGAGCCTTTCTGTCCAGGACCTCCTCATCCTCATCGGGTCCCCTCTTTAAGAGGGAAAAAGGTGGAACTTTATCCATTAAAGGCATCAGGCAACAAATCCTGTACTTTATTAAGCAAGCCAATCCTGACTCTTTCCCGAAAGCACATGATGTCAGGGCAGTAGCCACCTCAATTAATTATTTCCAACACATGAACTTCGATGAGTTGAAAAAGTATACCGGATGGAAATCGCCGACAGTGTTTCAAACGTCATTACCTTAAGTCCTTGGAAGCTCTGAAATTTTCAGCAGTAGCAGCGGGAAACATAGTTTCCCCTGATTCTAGTTAATTTGTAGTAGAAGATTCAGTCCTCCTTTCTACCTGCTTCACCCAACAGTTCGTCTATTCCTACCGTGTTCATTTACATTCACCTGGTGTCTTAGCTGCTTTTATGATGATGTAGTGGGTGCCCCTTATTTTTTGCTAGGGACACTCACAGATGATTATGGATTTTGATCTCATGGATGTTACCCCCTTATTTTTATGCTAGGGGATACATCTCATTTATAATGGTTACGGGTTTTGTATATTAAGTCATATGCATTCCTTATATATTATCATTGTTGTTTAATTTGTTCATTTGATTATTTTAATTGCTATTATATTTTTGATACATGCCTTTACACAGATACCATTTTGTTACATGTAAGCCAATTTACCTCTGTACATATGTAAATTACCTTATGATAAGAAACATGTTTACAATTAAGGGTAATTTAAGCATATTTCTAGTTTGTATCACTGTGTATTTGTATCTTTTTAGCAATTATATTCTTTTTTATATTTACTTTAATTTTTATTTGAGACCTATTCTGATTTATTTTATTACTTTTGTTTACAATCTTGTGCTATTTCTCTGGTACGATTTCGCGCAGCGACACGAGCTGAGCCCAGAAAACGGGCTTTTGGACGTAAGGAAAAATCTATTTCTGGGCGGATTGCTCGTGTCGCCAGCGAAATCCCACCCTACCCATCCCTTCGCCCAAGATTGTCTGCTAACTTCAGGATGGCCACCAGAGGCGCAGCAGTCGGCAGCATGGGATGGAGTAGTAGTAGTACGAGCTGCTCACTCTGTGGGTCGGCTCTCCTCATGGAGGGTTTTTGTTGTGGGAGATTTCTGTTGGTATTTGGCTCGTGGTAGTGGTCTCACTCGCCTAGTGTTCATACCGACACCCTCTTGGAGGGTGAGCGAGTCAGTTATACTGACCTTTTTCTTTATTTTATTTATTCTCTGGTATGTGTTAGTACATTTACCCTAGAAATAATAGATTAAAGGATATTTCGCTGGCGACACGAGCAATCGCCCAGAAATAGATTTTTCCTTACGTCAAATCCCTTTTTTACGAAGAATGGTCAGGATTCTCATACCTCCCTCCAAGTGTGAGTCTGTCCTACTGTTAAGACCAAAGGTTCCACGTATGAACAAATTACAAGATTTTAGGTAATTTGTATTTTTCATAGGTAACGAACCTGAGGCCTTAACACTGACTGCCCACCTATAGCCCCCCCTCTTATGTTTCATACTGGGTTGGAAGAAAGACTGATGCATCACTAGTTCAAAAGTAGTCTCTGACTTGCTTTCACCTCAACTACCTATTGAATGCCGGATGCCACAGATTGCTTACATTTACAATTTTTTATTGTTTTCAACCGGTTTCCACCTGGCACTACAAGATTTATCCTACTCTTAAGACCTCATACCTCAGGTTTGTTAGCTATGAAAAATACAAATTAGTAAAAAATTTGTTATAGTATTTAACATCGGATTTTGTTTATTTTTTATGTAGATTTAAGCTCTCATGAATGCATTTAGAGATTTTGACTGCTGGTCAAGTTGGATGCTTTGTACAAGTCTTTTTGCCATGCTGTAGCTATATATTTTGCTATCATTAAGTGCTTATATGTGATCCCAAAGACATTTTTTTTCTTAATAGTATTCCTTTTTTAAATTTGGTAAGGTGTAGATCATATATTTTTATATTTCATCAGATATGATTAATATTAGAATTATGTACAGATAGGTTGTATAAAAATTTAGGAGATAATTTGCTAAGTAAAATATAAAAACCTTTTTCCAGTATGAGGAAGGAGTGACTCGTGATGATCTGATGGGTGTCGAAGACTCTCGAGCTAATAGCTTCTTCACAAAGAGTTTGAAAAGTCGTGGCACTGTGTTCACTTTAGGTACACGTGATTCCGTCCTGTCACAAGCAGGCCTCACCCAAGATATTATTGTACCACACACAGCTGGGAAAGGAGAAGCTAAAGTAAGTATTCTTAACGGTTTTGCACTAGTGAATTCTTTTCAGAGTTCTTTGAATTGTAGGTCACTTTTGCTAACAAGAATCTTTGTACAACAGTTATGATGTGTCATAAAGAATCCCATCATGTACAGTGCTTGTAGCTAGAAAGTTACATTTTGTTAGGTTATTAAAGGACAAACAAGAGTTATTTTGTTTGATCAAAATTAAGTTAAATGAAGCTATTTTGCATAGGTAAAACAATAAAATTAAAAGGGATACTGCTGTTGATGGGGGTTTTATGTATCTTTCACATATGTTAAGGATGAGTCACCAGAATTTTATGTAACTACTATGCCAAAGTAATACTATGTTATTAAGGATATGTTTTATGCATGACACTTACCTGGCAGGTATATATATAGCTATAATCCTCTGTCGTACTGGCAGAATTTTCAAAACTTGCGGCAACTGCTAGTTCACCGGTAGTTCAGGTGATTGCCACCCGTTCCCATGGCGCTGGTGCTCGGAACCATTCCCATTTTCATTAGATTTTCTCTTCCAGCCGAACTGTCAACATCTTTGAGGGTTCCCTGCTAGAATTTCGAGCTCGTTGGCTGACTTTTCGCTGTATTTGGACGGATTTTGGTATCGTATTGGAAAGTTAGCTTGGCAATCGCTTTTGGATTTTCCTTGAAATGTCTGATTCAGGTATTATGTTTAGGGTATGTGTGAAAGAAGGATGTAAGGTGAGACTACCGAAAGCTTCGGTAGATCCTCACACTGTGTGTAAGAAGTGTCGAGAGTTTGTGTGTACTTGGGAGAATAGGTGCAATGAGTGTGAGAATTTGAATGAGAAAGAGTGGAAGACTCTTATCAAGTATGTGGAAAGGTTGGAGAAAGATCGTGTTAGGAGATCAGTGTCTCGGAGTGAGAGATCGGGTTCTAGTAAACCCTTGAATGAATCAATTTCTGTTTCTTCTCCAGCTCCTTCCCATGTAGATTTAGTAGCACCTTCACCACAGGTTTCTCCTGTGCCCGCTGCTGTATCTGAGGAGACGAGTGATGCAAATTATGTGAAAGTGTTTGCTGCCCTTGCTTCGATGGGCGATCAGATCCAGCGTTTAACAGACAAAGGGAGAAGGCATGTTGACAGTCGAAGGGAGGCGAGAGGGGTTTTCTCAAGATCAGTCGTCCCTTCAGGCAGTCCTGTTGTTGCGTCCCAGGCTGCAGCAGTACGCCATAGAAATGGCGTTACTGGGAAGTGCTTGTCCTCCTCCGATAGTTCTGCGTCAGGCAGGAATCGGCAGTTTTTGGAAGTATCGCATCCTCTCAAGAGATCTTACAGGCCATCCTCATCTCAGGATGAACTGGGATACGCTGAAGAAGGATGGAGTAGCCCCGAGATTTTCTCGTCGAGTGCAGATGAGGACACAATCCCCGTCAAAAGGAAGAGAACTTTTCGCTCGAGAGAAGACGCAAGACGTTCTGTTGTCGGCTTTTCTCCTGATAGAGACCCTCCTTCTGCGTCTTGGGTGCGACCCCTGTTGCTTCTCCGTCTCGTAGACCTCAGGACCGCTCTCCTCTTCGTACCATCTCTGTGCGTCCTCGTTCTTCTCCTTCTCGTGCGACTCGTCAGGAAGCGGACACTAAGGACTTCTTGAGAGAGATGCAGGCTAAGTTAACCGACCTTGTTAAGTCTTGGGAAACGACTGATCAGCCGTCCTCTAGACGTAAGGACGCATTTCTCCCCGTCAAGTCCTCTAAGAGGACGCAGGACAAGACTTTGCTCCTCCCACACGTTCTTCATTCTCTTGGACTCCAGGACGCAGTGTGCCATCAAAGACAGACGATCGCTCGACAGCGCAGGACACAGGACGTAAGAGAAAGATAGATAAAGGTTCGGTGGACGCAATCCAAGCAGTGGACGCAAGACGCAGGCGGCAGGACGTTGACCCGTTCTCCTTCCGACAAGATCGGGACTTTTTTCATCAGGACGCAATCCCGCATTCACTCTCCAGACAAGTTTTAGAGCCGGTTTCTGTGTCTACTCTGCAGCAAGACCTCGGCTTCCAGGATGTTTCGTCAGCAGAAGAGGACATAGAAGGCTTGGTGTCTGAAGACGAGAGAAATAACGAAGCACCATCGTCGGATTATAAGAGACTGACTGATTGCCTCCTGTCTCTGTTCGAAGGGGACTTTCAGCCTTCAGCACCGTTGTCCCCCCTTTCTCAGTTTTCGAGGACCAAAACCCCCAAGAAGTCTTCTATCTTGAAGATGACGCTCTCCATCACAGCCAAGAAAGTGCTTCAACGCATTAATAAATGGTTAAAGGAAAAGAGGGAAGCAGGGAAGACTTCTTTCTCCTTCCCTCCAGCCAAGTTGGCGTCCAAGTCTGGAGTGTGGTATGCTACGGGGGAAAGTCTTGGCCTGGGAGTTCCTGCCTCCTCCCAGGGAGACTTTTCCAATATTGTAGACAGCTCTCGTAGGCATGCATTACACTCGGCCAAGATTTGGTGGACGTCTTCAGAGTTTGATCACCTATTGAAAGGCACTTTTTGAACTTTTGAAGTTTTCAACTTTCTTGATTGGTCCTTGGGGGCTTTGGCTTGCACCTTGGAAGCGGGAGAATCATCGGACTTAGAAGTGCCCAGGAGTATTATGTCCTGTATGGACAAGGCTTTGAGAGATGGGGCGAACGAGCTTGCTTCCATCTTTACGGCAGGGGTCCTGAAGAAGAGGTCTCTCCTGTGCTCGTTTGCGGCTAAAGGGGTGTCTAACGCGCAGAAGTCGGAGTTGATGTTCTCTCCACTCTCAGGACAGCTTTTTCCTTTGGAAATCATTAAAGATATATATCTCTCTTTAACTCAGAAGGCAACCCAGGACCTTCTGACTTCTTCAGTGAGGAAGTACTTGCCGCCCAAGGTGATGAAGAAGACACCAAAGGAGTTAAGACCAACCCAACAGCCCTTTCGGGGCAAGACGTTTTCTCGCCCCTCCTTCAGAGGTAAAAGAGTTCCTGCCAAGAGAGGTTCGAAGACCGCAAACAAGCAATGATGTGCAAGTCCTCCAGACGACAGTTGGGGCCAGACTCCAAGAGTTTTGGGAAGTCTGGCAAAATAAGGGAGCGGACCCTTGGTTCGTGAGTGTAGCCCGGGAAGGTTACAAAATCCCCTTCCTGAAGAAGCCACCTCTTACTACATCCCCGAGAGCCCTAGAGGCTCATTACATCGAATTAGAGAAGAAAGAAGCTCTATGGGAGCAAGTTGTCAGCATGCTCAAGAAAGGAGCCATAGAACCTGTTCGGGATCACTCGTCTCCAGGATTTTACAACCGTCTTTTCCTGGTACCGAAATCTACGGGAGGATGGAGGCCAGTACTGGATGTGAGCCACCTAAACTTGTTCGTAGGAAAGACCAAGTTTACGATGGAAACGAACGATTCGGTGCTGGCAGCAGTACGTCCAGGGGACTGTATGGTGACCCTGGATATTTTCATATTCCCATTCATCCGGGGTCCATGAAATATTTAAGGTTCATGATCCAGGACAGGGTCTTTCAGTTCAGGGCCCTTTGCTTCGGACTTTGCACAGCGCCTCAGGTGTTTACAAGGATGATGTCGAACGTGGCGAAGTGGCTACACCTGCTAGAGATCAGAGTCTCTCTCTGTCTAGATGACTGGCTCATAAGGTCTCAGTCAAAACAACAATGTCTGGAGGACGTAGAACTTACTTTGGATTTGAAGAATTGGGTCTGATGGTGAACCTAGAAAAGCCGCAACTGATCCCCAAACAGGAGCTAGTCTATTTGGGGATTCTGATTTCCTCAGTGACTTTTTGGGCTTTTCCATCCCCCGACAGGCAAGCCCTATGCCTCCGGAAGGTGCAGGCCTTCCTAGAGAAAGACCAATGCTTGGCGAGAGAGTGGATGAGCTTACTGGGGACTCTCTCTTCGCTGGAGCGGTTCGTTTCTTTAGGAAGACTTCACATGAGGCCCTTACAATTCTTCTGAACGAGTCGGCCAAGAAGATCGAACCCAGATTCCTTCCTGTTTCAAATTCCTTTCAAGATAAAGGAGGAATTGAAATGGTGGCTAACTCCGGGAAAGTTAGCAGAGGGTGCATCGCTCCAGCAGAAGAACCCAGACCTAGTATTATTCTCCGATGCATCGGACACGGGCTGGGGAGCGACGCTAGGCCCTCAAGAAGTGTCAGTCGTTGGAACAAGGAGGAAACGTCTTGGCATATAAACAGGAAGGAACTGATGGCGATTTTCTTGGCTTTGAAAGCGTTCAAGGCGTTGATCCGAGACAGGGTTGTGCAGGTCAACACAGACAATACCACAGCTCTGGCGTACATCCGCAAGCAAGGAGGGACTCATTCCGTCACTCTTTGCAATTTGGCGAAGGAAGTCCTTCTGTGGGCAGAGAAGGAGAACGTCACCCTGCTCACCAGGTTCATTCAAGGGGAGAAGAATGTGAGAGCGGACCTGTTGAGCAGGGAAGGCCAGATACTTTTGACAGAGTGGATCCTACATCAAGAAGTATGCCAGAGTTTGTGGAATCTATAGGGCTGTCCAGTGGTGGACCTTTTTGCTACCGCAGCAACGAAGAGATTACCGAACTACTGCTCTCCAGTCCCAGACCTTCAAGCAGTCGCGGTAGATGCCTTTCTACTAGATTGGACGGGTCTAGACGCTTACGCCTTTCCCCCCTTCAAGATTTTAGGAAAGGTCATGAAGAAGTTCAGGGAGAGTCAAGGGACAAGACGTACTCTCATAGCTCCCTACTGGCTGGCCCAAAATTGGTTCATACTGGTTTCACAAGAACACCCTCGCTCTGGGTCTGACTGCGTTCAGACTATCGAAAGACTTGTCAGAGCGAGGGGGTTTTCGAGGAAAGTGGCCGAAGCAGTGGCTAGAGCACGAAGAGCCTCAACAATCAAAGTGTACCAGTCGAAGTGGGAGACCTTCCGTAAGTGGTGCAAGAAGCAGAAGGTTTCTTCATCCAGTACCTCTGTGACCCAAATTGCAGACTTCCTCCTGCATTTGAAGAAGGAAGCAGGGTTAGCAAATCAAACGATCAAAGGGTACATAAGTATGTTGGCCTCTGTGTTTAGGCACAGAGGCTTAGATATTTCCAATGACACAGATCTTAGAGATCTCCTCAGGTCTTTTGATACAAGGAAGGAGCGTCAATGCAGAGTTCATTCTTGGAATCTGGATATTGTTCTAAAGTTCTTAGGAACTAATAAGTTTGAGCCTATGGATAAAACGTCTTTGAGAGATATCACGAAGAAGACGATCTTTTTGGTTGCCTTGGCCACGGCTAAAAGAATTAGTGAGCTTCAAGCAGTTAATAAGCAAGTAGGCTGGAAACACATCAAGGCAGTGTGTACGTTCCAGGAAGACTTCTTGGCCAAGAACGAGAATCCATCTCATCCTTGGCCAAGAACGAGAATCCATCTCATCCTTGGCCAAGGTCCTTTGAAATTATGGGTCTGGCAGATCTTGTGGATCAAGAAAAGGAAAGAGTTCTTTGTCCAGTAAGGGCTTTGCGCCATTATGTGGAGAGGACAAGAAGTATTAGAGGGTTCTCAGGATCCCTTTGGTGTTCAGTGAAAGACCCTAGCAGACCCATGACAAAAAATGCTATCGCCTTCTTCCTAAGGGAACTTATTAAGGAAGCACATATGCTTTTCCAAGAAGAAAGCTTCTGACTGCTTAAAGTCAAGGCACATGAAGTGAGAGCGGTAGCTACGTCCTTGGCATTCAAGAAAAATTTAGCCCTCAAGGATATTTTAGAGTCGACGTTTTGGAGGACCAATTCAGTTTTTGCTTCACATTACCTCAGAGACGTCAAGACAACTTTTGACAACTGTCAGACGTTGGGCCCTACGTATCCTCAGGTACAGTATTGGGCAAAGGAGTTTCCACCCCATAACTTACTAACATGCTAGGGTATTTTTAATTAGGTTGTAGTGTTTTTATGGTTGTCTGAAGGGGTTTTTATTCCCTCTTCAGTCTATGGAGTGTCATTTGTTAGTGGTGGTATGTGTGTGTGGTTCAGGTGGTCTAACATTTCCTAGCATGAATGCCCGTGGTAAGAGAGGGCTAGGGTTTCCTGTTAACAAATTGGTCACGTCCAGTTGTCAGACCCTTTTTGATAGCTTCCTCAACATACAGGTCATGTCCTAGTTGAGAGCTACTAAGGTTAAGCAGGCTAAGAGGCAGGACCTATGAAGTCAGCTACCTTAGCAGGTAAGGAACCAAGGAGTATTTTTAAAATTTTTTATTTTAAGTTTTAATCTCCAACGATGTTGCTGTCTTTGACCCACCTCCAAATGTGTCAATCAGCTATATATATACGTACCTGCCAGGTAAGTGTCATGCATAAAAATGACGTTTTTATGATAAAACAAAGTTTTATGTATACTTACCTGGCAGGTATATATAATTAAATTCCCACCCTCCTCCCCTCAGGAGACAGGGTTCAGAGAAAATCTGATAAAAATGGGAATGGTTCCAAGTGCCAGCGCCACGGGAACGGGGTGGCGATCACCTGAACTACTGGTGAACTAGCGGTTGCTGCGAGTTTTGAAAATTCTGCCAGTGCGACAGAGGATTATAGCTATATATATACCTGCCAGGTAAGTATACATAAAACTTTGTTTTATCATAAAAACGTAATTTTTATAGTCCAGACTTAAACCTATGTGGTTTAGTGCTTTCAAGAGATTCCTGAATTCAGTGCTCAAAAATAAACTTTGTTGGTGTAGGGCTTCCAAGATGAATTTTTTCTTATCTAGTTATTGGTTATTCAGGTATGATGAAAGATTTTTTTGTTTAGAAATTGTACCTATCTTGTTCTATTAAAATTTATAGCGTAAAGTTGCATGAAAGTGATCATTAAGATTTTTTTATAGATACCAAATTATGAGCCCCAAACTTGTCCCCATAGATGTTTTATTTCCCCAAACTTCTGGTACCTTCAAGTCAGTCAGTATCAGCCCTAATTTATTGCTTCTAATGAAATTAACTAGACTTTCTTACTTTCTATGTACTCCGTTTTTCCTGTATAATATCTAGTTGATTTTTTCATGACAGCCATTGTGCAACTTTGATTTTGACATACAAAATATTTTTTATTTAAGTAACTGACCAAGTAATTACATAGCTTTGGTTCCCTAACCTACTGCAGCTTAAAAATTGAAAATTGGTACTATTGATAGTGTGTAGGTGAGTAGTACCTGCCCACTATCTGGGATTTCAGAAAACAAACTAACACACAGAGCTCAATTTGTTCTCTGCTGGCTTCCAACCAACATTTGTCGTTTGCGTGCAGCTGCTTCATTGTATTTCGGATGGTTGTTTGCCGATACTACTTGGTGAAGTATTCAATTTTGTTGTTGTAGTTTGCTGATATCAGTGTAGATTGCAGTTAATTTTGTGATTTTCCATTTAACAGTATCAGTTTCTAGTTCTTCTAGTATTGCCTACTCAGGGAGTTGCAGAACTAGATTAACAAAATTTTCTTATGATACACCTTTTATCATTTGATTTTGCCCTATCTAACAAATGAAGCAGACTATCTACACAACTGTAAAATGATGGTCACGCTCTTAAGACAATTTTCAGTAATAAATAATCATTCAGGTATTTAACAACGACAATTAAGGAAACATAAAACTATCTGATCAGTGGTCAGACAATCTTCAAATTGAGCAGACAATTACAAATAAATGAACAATCTTCAAATCCAAAAGACATAGTTCAAAATTTACAACATTTACGTTTTCAGGTAGAGTCAATTAAACAAAATGAAAACATTTAATCAAATTACATAAACAAAGTTGTATGATTAAAACATCACAAAATTATCATACATTAGGCAGTTTAGCAGTTTCGTGACTTACTGCTATACACAGGAGTTTAGATTGTGGCTGCAGAAATCTCTATTGGCATTTCAAGACGTCGAATCAAAGGTTTCAGGAAATCGGCTAAGAAGATGCCTCGCAGACGAAACAATAAAGTTTCTCCAGAAGATTGTAGGCGTACCATTGAAAAAGTATGTCGCCTTTGAAGACTTCCTGTCCATGGCACATGACCTGGGCATAAAGAGAACCACGGCCTACACAATCATTAGGCATTATCAGCAGACAGGTTCCTATCAAACTCATCATGGAGGAGGTCGCAGATTATCAATAGATAATGAATCTATTGATATCCTAGTATCTATGATCGAGGCTGAACCAACAATACCAATCAAGAATCTGAATGAGATTTTACACGAAGTATTTCCAAGGAAGCAGTGTGTATCTGATGTCACTGTGTCACGAGCACTGCAAGGTGAATTAATAACTGAAGCTTTGTCACAACATAGGGCAAGATAGAAATTCTCCAAAAGTGAAAGAAGCTAGGTCAGTATTTGCTCATTACATGTACAAATATGGCCTACAAAAGCATCACATATATTTGGACGAAAGTTGATATAATCTCTACACCAAACGTACGTATGGATGGGCACCAAGAGGCGAACGAGTACATAGGACTGTTGGAGGCCAACGTGGAGGTAATATCACCCTCATTGCTGCAATCTCAGATCAAGTTGGATTAGTGTACCATGAGATTCATACAAGCACTGTGAACATGGAGAGATTTAAAGACTACTTTACATCACTAAACGCAATTCTAGGAGAGGAGGATTGCATCTTCTTCATGGACAACGCTCCTTGCCATAATAACATTTCAGACATTTTTCCCGAGAGAGTGATACAATACCTGCCCCCTTATTCCCTATTTCTAAACCCAATAGAAACCTGCTTCTCTGTAATCAAGGCACATCTAAAAAATACTCTAAATAGCATTGTGGACAGATGTGATGTAACTGCGGCGCGTCGAGCAGGAGCAACACTACGAGCATACAGGGAACGGCTGCTCATCCAGTCTATGGAAAGCTCACTACAGGTTGTGACACTTCAGCTTGTTTCATCTGAGTACAGGCACAGTAATACATTTTTAAGAAAGTGTCTGATGAGAGATGATATTTGAGATTAATGTAGTAAATACTGAATCTATCACAATGTTACTCAAATTTATGGTTATTTCATTTAAGTGCTTAGATTTTATGTGCTGGGTATTATCAGTATATTTAAATAAGAAATGTAAGTTATTTCATTGGTAACAGTGTATTTCATGTATATGTTTCATGTTTGTTTCAAATGTAAGGTGTTTCATTGGTAGCATTGTATTTCATGTTTTTGTTTCAAATGTAAGTTGTTTCATTGGTAGCAGTGTATTTCATGTTTTTGTTTTATGTTTCAATAAAGTTTAAGATTGGCAAATGAGACTTGTTTAACTATCATTTATGTACCTTCCTTACTTATATATGCTGTAGTAGTCAAACAAATTAAATAAGAAGCAGTTACAGAAAATGTACAACAGTACATATGTATAGTCGATTCATTTAAGGTAGATTCTTGCGCCTACGAGACGTTTGTTTGGCGGCCTCTGATTGGCTGGTACCGGGAGGTAGGCCGCTTGCTCATTGTGTCCTATTTTCGTCTGTGACTTAGAAAACATGCAGTATGTTTATATTTCTTCATTTATTTCACGTTTTCCAAAAGATAATAAGTTTTGGTCATACCAAAGGATTCGGTATTAATTGTACAACCAATAATCTTTTCCTGAAACAAACCAATTAGATAAACACAACGGAATTACAACGAGTTAAAGTGAAGAGAAAAATTTTCAATCTTTACACCTGTTTTTATTTATCATCGGATTTTTAATAAGTCATACGATCAAGATGAATTAAAACTTGTGTTTTCGTACAACAAATTCACCCTGAATACGCTGGTGCTTTCAGATTTTGGATGCGTGTAATATGTGAAGAGAAAATGAAGAATATGTCTTATTATTTTGCAGCCGTACTTGACTCAGCCTGATAGGAAATCTATCTTTCTTGATTATTTGTTGTTTATTATTTCACTGAGATTATTTCATATCACTCAAATAAGTCTGTGATGTCTCTTTCATTTGAAAATATATTCATAAAATAAAATTAGAAACAATATCTTGAAACAACCTGATTAAAGTTTAGGCTGAGTTGAAGAGTGTGAAATCGTCTTTCCACAGAGTTCACTTCTTTGCTGGATTGAATTCCCCGCGCCCGCGCATGGGTCTGAGCTAACGATACCAGATGCATCCATCTAAATTATTTTTTTTTTTTTTCCTTATCAGATATGCCCAGACATACTATATGATATTGGATTTAAAATGTTCGACAGTTATAATGGAAATTCTGTGTATTAATTTCAGAAAATTTAATAATATAACATGGTAAATATTGTCGAAACTGCAACCTTTTATATTGCTAATTGGCAACTTAAATCTCTCGCTGAGACGACAAACGCAACGACGACGCCTTGCAGATCTCATTCTCTCAGCAATACCGTCAAACTTGAATCATTTACTGATGCAACATAATAAGACATATTCTTCATTTTCTCCTCACATATTACACGCATCCAAAATCTGAAAGCACCAGCGTATTCAGGTGAATTTGTTGTATGAAAACACAAGTTTTATTTTATCTTAATCGCGTTAATGATGCAAAATCCGATGATAAATAAAAACAGGTATAAAGAATTAATGCTTCTCTTTTCACTTTTACCCGTTGTAATTCCTTTGTGTTTTATCTTATTGATTTCAGGAAAAGATGAGTTAGTTGTACAATTAATACCGAATCCAAAGTATGACCAAAATTTTCCCATCTTGAGGAAAGCGTGAGTTGATTGAAGAAATATAAACATAATATTGCTAGTTTTCTAAGCCACACTAGAAAATAATGAGACTGAGCGAGCGGCCTACCTCCCGGTACCAGCCAATCAGAGGCCGCCAAACAAACGTCTCGTAGGCGCAAGAATCTACCTTAAATGAATCGACTATAGTAGTACAGTATACATATGTATGTAGTGTGTATGTACAACTAAGAGACAAAGTTAATACAGTGGACCCCCCGTATTCGCGTCCTCTGGATGTGCGGACTCACACATTCGCGGTATTTTTCTATGAAAAATATCCACAAATGCCTGTTTTTTTTATCAATTTCATCATAAAATGCACTTTTTGTGATAAAACTATTAACCCTTAAACGCCGAAGCGGTAAAATAAAAATTGTCTCCCGTGTGCCGGAGGTGTTTCAGAGTGAGCGCAGAAGCGGAAAAAATATTTTTTTCAAAAAAATCACAGCGAGCTTAGTTTTCAAGATTAAGAGTTCATTTTTGGCTCCTTTTTTTGTCATTGCCTGAAGTTTAGTATGCAACTATCAGAAAATGAAAAAAACAAAAATTATCAATATCTATAATAATTAAGTGCGATATATGAATAGCGCAAAAACTAAATTTTCTATATGAATTGTTTATTCAAATCGCGCTGTGCGCAAAACGGTTAAAGGTAACAAGTTACTATTTTTTTCGTTGTAATCTACACTAAATTGCGATCATTTTGGTATATAACACATTGTAAAACGATAAAAGCAACACAGAGAAAATATTATCACAAAATAATGCATGAATTCGTAACGCTCGGACGTAAACAAATATTTTTTTCAAAAATTCACCATAAATCTAAATATTGTCCTAGAGACTTCCAATTTCTTTCAAAATGAAGACAAATGATTGAATATTACTATACTGTAAGAGTATTATCTTACAATTGCAGTTTTCGACCATATCTGACGAGTTAAATTTGACCGAATGTCGAATTCTTTTATATATTTTTTTTATATGCAATTATTTCGGAAATTAGAAAAGCTACAACCTACAAATATTTTTTGTTTTATTTTACGTGAAATTGCGCACATTTTCATATATAAAACTCTATGAAATGCCTAATATGAAATGGAGCAAATATTCCGAGAATGGTACGTACGCATTTCGGAGATTTGTGGCGGAGAATCCGCTCACGGAGGGAAGGAAAGTTTTTTTTTTTAATTCACCATAAATCTAAATATTGTGCTAGAGACTTCGAATTTGTTTCAAGATGAAGATGAAAGACTGAATATTACTAGACTGTAAGAGTTTTAGCTTACAATTGCGTTTTTCGACCATTTCGGTGGAGTCAAAGTTGACCGAACGTGGTTTTTTATCTATTTATCGGGATTTATATGCAAATATTTCAAAAATGAGAAAAGCTACAGCCTTCAAATATTTATTGTTGTATTCTAATTGAATTTGCGCACATTTTCATATATAAACTTTATGTAATGGCTAATTTAAAATGGTGCAAACATTACCGCAATCGCACGTATGATTTTTTCGGAAGAGTTACCGCGAGGATGTAAAGAAAATGTTATTTTTTTTCATAAATTCACCATAAATCGAAATATTGTGCTAGAGACTTCCAATTTGTTGCAAAATGAAGGTAAATGATTGAATATTACTAGAATATAAGCGTTTTAGCTTACAATTGCGTTTTTCTACCATTTCGGTAGAGTCAAAGTTGACCGAAGGTTGAAAATTTGTCACATTTTTTATATGAAAATATTTCAAAATTGATTAAAGCTACAACCATGGGTTGCTTTTAGTTGTATTGTGCATGAAATTGCGCACATTTCCATATATACAAGTTTATGTAACGGCTAATTTTAAAATGGTGCAAACATTACCACAATCGCATGTATGATTTTTTTCGGAAGAGTTACCGCGCGGACGTAAGGAAAACGTTTTTTCATAAATTCACCATAAATCGAAATATTGTGCTAGAGACTTCCAATTAGTTGCAAAATTAAGGTAAATGATTGAATATTACTAAAATATAAGAGTTTTAGCTTACAATTGCGTTTTTCGACCATTTCGGTAGAGTCAAAGTTGACAGAAGGTTGAAATTTGGCACTTATTGTTATTTATATGAAAATATCTCAAAACTGATAAAAGCTACAATCATGAGTATTTTTTTTTGTATTCTACATAAAAATGCGCACATTTTCATATATAATACTCCATGTAACGGCTAATTTAAAATGGTACAAAAATTATGTCAAAGTGACCAAATAATTTCCGAGATGTGTCACATACTTTTTAGTGCGGCAAGAAAGAAATTCGCGCTTGCGCGCCTGCGTAACAATTGTAAACAAAACAACACCTTGATCCGTGAACTCCCAGCATCCCCCAAGGCGCGTGATTCAAGAGTTTTCGGCTGGTAGGCCTAAAAGTATTTTTCCGCGAATTTTTAAAAAAACTTGTATGTCGACGTAAAATACGTCTAGTCGGCACCCAAGAGACAAAAAATGTCGACGTTTAATACGTCTAGTCAGCGTTTAAGGGTTAAAAAAACCAAGTATGAACATTTTTTGTGGGTTTTTCTTGAGTTTTAACTAACAAAATAGGATGTTTTTAGCGTTTTTGTAGGGGTTCCAAACATTTGCGGGTTCTATCTCTCTCTCTTTTATCTGTCTATCTTTCCTGCTATGGTTGGTGGCTTGGAAGTCTGATGGATGTGCTTACTTTTGAGAGGCAGCTTTATCAAATTTAGCTTAACCAAGCTGGGTAAAGTCTTTTTCTTCAAAACATTTTTTTTACAGTATATTTTGTATACAGTAATTATACTGTACAGTACAATCATGTTTGCTTGTGCATGTAGACTAACTCAGCCATACACCCTTCCCCAAACTTTACTGATGATATTGTATTGTTAAACTGATGTTGTGCCAGCACGGGCTCATGCTGACTTGTACCTAACCTCTCCTACCCTCCCCTCCCTACTGTTAGGCCCTGTTGTGCTAGTATTCTAATTGTTCTTATAAAAGTCACAATTGACCCTTAGCAGTTAAAGTTGTTCTTTAGATTGTTGTCGCATTCTGAAGATTGACACTGTTTTTTTAATATGCCATATTGTTTTTCAGTTTGTAGATTGTTAAATTTCATATGGTTGATTGTTTTGTACTGTGGAAGAGTGTCGTTAGTGATGAAGACTGTTTCTGAATTATAGTCGATTGGTCAAAATCAAGTGACAAAAGGTGTAGTCATTCTAAGTGCATTCAGTGTAGGTGACAAGAGTGAAGTATTGATAATACTTGTTCAGAATGTCAGGATTGGTAGGAGAAAAGTGGAAAACATTGAAATCTTACCTTGAAAAGCTGGAGAGAGATAGTAAGAGGAAGGCATCCCTTAGGACTGAGAATAGGACTAATTTAGAATCTGCTCCTCTAACTTCAGTAGAGGTAGAGAGATCTGTTACTCCTCCTGTTCCTTCTGCCTCTCTTCATATTCCGAGTCCTCCTACTTTACCACCTGCTCCTAATCCAGCTTCCCATGATTCTGCCTTTCAAGTTATTACCAGCCTTGAATCAAGGATTGATTGTAAGTTTATTTATTTATTTATTTTTTTAACACCCTGATTGAAATGGGGCAGCCATCAAATCTCTTATGGAGAAAAACATTGAAAGTGCAGTGAAAAGTGCAAGTGCTGTAAGTATAGAGGAGGTGGCTGTCTATTCCACCAGTACTCAGAGAAGTTAGCCCTCAACCCTCTTGCAGTTTCCACTTACAGCATGTTCGTCCTTCTCATAGTTTGATAGGAGACAGCCCTGAGCACCCAGTCTCCTCATGAAAGCACCCGAAAAGTCTGTCTGCTGTCAAGTGTCGTGCACCCACTTTCTTGCAGGCTTTGTATGTTCGTGCACTTGACGCCAATGTCCACTCTTCATGCTACGGCATATGTACACATGGCACCAACAGACAGATCTCATTCTTCAGAATGCCCCACCCCCCCTCAGTTGAACACCCAGCTACTGCTGCTGTTCATTCAGTTCCATCTGCCGAACAACTAACCCACTGTTCAGAGCGCCCTCCGACTTCTTCAGTGCAAGAGGATTTTGCTTCAACCCCTTTACAACATCATCACTTGAAACCTATGAGTTTTTTGAAAAAGACTTCTGTTGCTTCAGAATTGAAGGATAAGGAATTGTTTCCAACTTCTTCAGAAGAGGAGAAAGAGACCACACAATAGTCTACTCCTTCCACAGCTTACTCTTCTTTACTGAAGTTTCTTCTGGACTCCAACCCAGACTACTTCACACCCGCTGTTCCATCCTCTCCTCCCTCCACCCTTTCGATGTGGAAACGTACTTCAGAAGACTCCAACTCCAGACTGCCTAAGATAGTCCTCTCCTCATCTTCCAAGAAAGCTTTTCAAGAGGTGCATGAGTGGTTAGCTTCTAAGAGGGAGCAGGGCAAAGCAACTTTTGCTATTCCTCTTAGCAAGTTAATCAAGATGAAGTACGATTTCTATGCTACCAGAGAAAGAGAGCTTTCTCTGCATTACTAGTGGATTCCTTTAGAAGAATGGCTTTTGTATCTGTGAAAGTAATGTTCTCCTCACATGAACTCTTATCACCTTATCAAGAATATTTTAAGGTGTTCGAGGACTTCAGTTTTCTTGGTTGGGCTATTGGAGCCTAAGGTTCAAAAATAGAAGACTCGCCAGTAGTTGCTGACGATGTCTCCTCTGACTTACTAGGCATGTTCTCTGCTTTGGCCTCGACAACACCACAAGATTTTACTAGAGTGCTCACCCCCTCTCAAGAAGTGGCTTCACCCTCTGGGACTCAACATCAATCTGTATCTGGACGATTGGCTTCTCTGCTCAGAGTCAAAGGAGAAGTGTGGGGAGGACTTAGACAGAACTCTTCATCTAATTCACAAGTTAGTGATTTTAATTAACAGGGGAAAATCCTTTTTGACCCCATCTCAGAAGATTCCCTATTTAGTGATGATTTTAGATACTCAGAATTTTTGGGGTTTTCTGGCTCCCAAGAGAGTAGAAAGTTGGCTTTAAACAGTTCATCAGTTCTTATTGCTCCTCCAGTGCTCAGCTGTGCAGTGGATGATTCTCTAAGGGACTCTGGCATCAATACGAATAGCTATTTGTTACAATAAGGAGACTGCACATAAGACTGCTGCAGAGGGCAAATTGGTCTAGGAAGACTCGGCAAGACTCCTTCACATTCTGGTGGTGGTCATGCAAAGAATGACTTTGGGAAGGAAAGTCTCTTCTTTGAACCCAGACCTTCAATTTTATTCCTATGCCTCTGTCACAGACTTGGGAACTCTCCTGAACAGTCAAGAGGCATCAGGCAATTGGACCCCAGAGCAAAAGAAAGGTCATATCAGTGTGAAAGAGATGAGAGCAGTACACTTAGGCCTGCCAGCCTTCTCAAGTCTGGTTCACGGGAAGAATGTGGTACAGTAATACCTCGAACTTATGCAATTCGATTTGTGCGAATTCACATTAGCGCGGACTTTTCATTGGAACCTAATTATTGTACGCGAGTTCTTCACAATAGCGCGAACATAGATGAATCCTCCAGAAACACTGCAAAACCCTGCCTACAAACGCTGATCTGGCAGATGAAATATGACACCAAAAATGCAAAATAATCAATATTTAAAGGTTTTTTTGATGAAAAATGCAATAAGAATTCAGTTTACATAGTTTTGAATGCACCTAAAGCATTAAAAGTAAGGTTTTCTTAGGATTTTTGACAATGTTCCGGCTTACAACGATTTTCAGCTTACGACGCGTCTCAAGAATGGAACCCCCGTCTTAACCCAGGGACTGCCTGTATTTTAATTTTTGTACATGCATAAGTATGATACAAACGTAATTACAGCACCTACAGTTAGTGCATATACATATTTTTACTTTTATAAGATGCGATATCCACTCACAAAGTTACTGCACTTTTCTAAGATGATATCCCCTCAGAAACTTTAATTTTTGAAGTACATACTTGTATACTACAGTTATATGTATAAGTTTTCATACTTTTAAGTTAGAATCAGTACGGAAATTTTGTGTATGCTATTTATATTTTTGAAAATAATACAAAGGCCATACATAATTCAGTGTTTGTCACTATATAAGAACTCCATGATCAACTAGTAAAACATATCAGAGTTGTCGTTCTGTGAAAGTTACTTTCTTAACCTCGGAGAAAAGTGCAGGTACAATCTGTATGTACTATGTTACGTAATTATAGCACATGTGATCCCATTTGCACTTTTTAAAGATGATAACTTTCCAGAGTTTTACCTCACATGACATATCTCTCTCTCTCTCTCTCTCTCTCTCTCTCTCTCTCTCTCTCTCTCTCTCTCTCTCTCTCTCTCTCTCTCTCTCTCTCTCTCTCTCTCTCTCTCATAGTTAGCTCTCACACTAGTTCATGATTTTAAAATGATTGAATTTTACCTTCGCCCTCTGCAAACATTACTTATGTACATACATGACTTCTTTATTTTATTGAATTGTGTGACTTCGTTATGACTGACTTATGAAGTTTACCAAGTGATGCAAAGAAAACTTCTACTCTGACGGAAAAAGAAAATTGCATTCCATGAATTAGGGGTAACGTTAGTATTATTACAAAAGTGGATGCGTAGTTACTGTAACTATTTTGCAAAAGTGGATGCGTAGTAGTTACTGTAACTATTTTATGCCAACCAGTTAGTATTTCTTTTTTAAGGGTAATGTATTAAACTAACTTTTAAATCAAATTACAGTAACTGTAATTTCATTTAAAAGTTAGCCTAATACATAGGGAGCATGATTAGGGTCATATTTAGTGTTCAAACTCTAGAAGTAAGCATTTATTAGCAATTTTAGAGACCATGCCAAACTTACGTGAAACTTCCCCTTGCGCAAGGGGGTTTGGAACATAACCTCGTGTAAGTTCGGGGTATTACTGTAGTTCACATGTCTATCTGTAAGACAATGAAGGAGCTTTTGTTATTTGACTGACATTTGCCCATAAACGTCAGTCAAATGACTTTCAGCGAGGTTTAGTCGAGGAAAATTGAATGTAATCACAGACAAGTTGAGCTGCAACAAAAAGGTCCTGCCAACAGAATGGACTATCAACAGGTCGGTCTGGATTGTCTATGGAAATTATGGGGACGACCGAGCATAGATCTCTCCACAATAGGGAAGAACAACAGACTTCCCCTGTTTTACTCTGATTCAAGATCCCTGGACGTGGGCAGTGGATGCCATGCTACAAGATTGCATGGGACTGGATCTGTATGCATTCCATCCCTTTGGGATGATAAGGGAGGTAATCAGCAAGTTGGCTGCTCATCATGGGGTGTACATGATGCTAGTGGCTCCTTTCTGGCCAGGGAAAGAATGGTTTCCCAATCTTGTTCACCTGTTAGTGGACTATCCAAGGCTACTCCCACAAAAGAGATGTCTACTCAGAAAACCCTATTTCTGAAGGTTTCATCAAGGGTTATCCACTCTGGCCCTGGCAGGTTACAGACTGTGAGGTGCCTTGTGAAAGCAAAAGGCTTTTCAAGCCAAGCTGCAGAGGCAATTGCGAAATGCAGGTGATTATCTTCTTCAAAGCTGTATCAGTTGAAGTGGACAGTCTTCAGGAAGTGGTGTCAATGATCTAGCATCTCCTCTTCTGAATCATCTGTAGAGCAGAAAGCAGATTTTTTTATTGTTTCTAAGGAATGTTAAAAACTTAGCAACGACTACCATTAAAGGATACAAGGCGATGTTATTTTTAGTTTTCAGACACAAAGGGGTTGTCTCGTCTAACAATCAAGACATTAGCGACCTCATAAAATCTTTTGTCACAATGAAACACAAGAATTCCTATAGTGTTTCCTGGAATTTAGACGTAGCTCTGAATCGGCTCTCAAGCTCTCAGTTCAAGCCTCTCCAAAATCCCTTAGGAATCTTCCAAAGGAGACACTTCTTAGTAGCACTAGTGACAGCAGCGCCTCAGTGGCGTAGTTGGTATGGTCTTTGCCTGCCACCTCAGTGGCCGCAAGTTCGATTCTTGGGCATTCCATTGAGGGGTCAGAGATGGGTATTTCTGGCGATAGAAGTTACTCTCAACGTGGTTCGGAGGTTACGTAAAGCCATTGGTTCCGTTGCTTAATAACCACTGCTTCCATGCAATGTAAAAACACCATGCAAACAAACTAGCAACAGCAAGATGTGTGAGTTAGCTGCACGCTATGAGTAAGAAAATAGGTTTCTCACAGACGTGTGGTATGCTCATTAACAGTGCATTTTTTAGCCAAAAGTGACGATCTGGCCAACCCTTGGCATTGCTCATTTGTGATTAAGAACCTCATGGAAGAGGAAGAAGAAAGGCTCCTTTGTCCTGTGAGACCCTTAAAGTATTACCATCTCTGAAGGACTGAGAAAATTAGAAGGTTGTCTGAACACCTTTGGTGCTCTGTGAGAAACCCAGTTCATCCTTTGTCAAAGAATGCAATCTTCTTCTTTTTTTTTGAGAAAGCTAATCCCAGAAGCAAGCTCTCAGGTAAATGAAAATGCTTTCAATGTTCTGAAAGTGAAAGCTCATGAAGTTAGAGTGGTGGACACGTCTCTAGCTTTCAGGCATAATGCATCACTTTTCTCAATTTTACAAACAACGTTTTGGAGATGTAAATTAGTCTTCGCTTCACACTATCTCAAGGACACTGAGACAGTATTTGAAAATTGTAATAGTGTAGGCCCTTTATCCGTGGCTGGTAGGGAACTTACTGTTCCTTTGCTTTCCACTCTCCTTGATTCAAGGTTTGTGTTTTTGGAAGTCTGGGAGTACTTGGTACTTAGAGTACCCACCAGATCGGTGTCTATTTAATAGGGTGGTTAATAGTGTTTTTGTTTGTTTGTTTGTTTGCTGTGTAGGTGTTTGTTGTTTTTATTCTGGTCTACACCCAGAGCAAGGGCAAATTATACTTTTGGCTTTGTTAGCAGAAGGTGTACTTCCTCTGCTGCAAAGTCCCCCTCTAATGTAGGAGCGACTCTTGGCTCTACTGCCACGCTCTCTACTAGTTGATTAAAGTACTGACCAGAGGCAGTAACTTCCTGCAGCAGCTTTCTCAACAGGCAAGGAAACAAACATGTATTTTTTTTAATGCTGGCAACTATTTTTATTCCAAATTCGTTAACCCATTAATGCTTTGATTTAAATATATCCATGCTATTCCCACCTCCAGGCAATGTGGAATAATCTATGTAATTACTTGGTAAGTTGTTTATATAAAAATGACATATTTACCTAGTAATTACATGATCGGAGCCCTCCCTCCTCCCCTTGCACGGATAATAGGGCATAAAACAAATTGAGCTCTCTGCTAGTGTGTTCCCTGTCCCAGATAGTGGGCAGGTACTACTCACCTACACACTTATCGATAGGGAATTATAGCTGTGTAATTACTTGGTAAGTATAGATAAAATCTAATTTTATTATAAAAGTGTCAATTTGAGAAATTCACTTTAGATTGCTAGAAGGAAGAGTAAAGGGGGAAACTAATGTTTGGATTTTAAAAAATGAAGCTTGATTAGTGACATATAATCTCAGATGATTTTTATCAAAGTTACACAAAGAAAGCAATGTATATTCCATAATGGATGTCAAAAACACATTAGAAAAATAAAGAAGAGTAGTTGTCATAATCTCCAGTCTTACCTATGACATACAAATATGGGTGAGGAAAGTCAGTTTACTATTAGAAAACACATATGTAGTTCATAATCTCTAAAGTCATCAATCATTAACTAGCATAAGGCTGATGTTTTGACAAGTGACATTGCTTGGCAGCTAAGCATAAAAAATTGTATATGGATGGAGACAGTGAAATAGTAGTATAAAAGGAAATGTAAGTACTATACAGTCAACCCCCCCATATTCACAGACTTCGGATTTGCGGACTCACGTATTCATGGATTTCTCTGGAACATATACCCCTACTATTCTGGGGAAATTCACTTATTCGCAGCATTTTTCTGAGAAATATCCACAAATTCCTAGTTTTTTTATCAATTTCATCATAAAATGAACTTTTTTAGATAAAACTATTTAAAAGTTTTTTAGTGGGTTTTCTTAAGTTTTAACTAACAAAATAGGTAGTTACAGTAGACCCTTGACTCACGAACACAATCCGTTCCTAGACCTTGGTCGTGTTCGAAATTGTTCGTGACTCGGAGCTAATTTCCCCATAAGGTTTAATGGGAATAATATTAATTGGTTCTCGACCCCTACGAACCAATATATATTATGTATATTTTGCCTTATTTTACACAGATAATGTAAAAGTCAGTGTAAAAAAACCTTAATATATCTAATAATATAAGGTTTAAAATGGTAAACTAACACTATAAAAACGTTTTGTAAAGTGAACACTTACTATGACTGGCGAGACTTCTGGCTTGACGGACAAGAGAAGAGGAGGGTGGTGGGTGGGGAGGAGGTTATTGTGCGGAAGGAGACCCTCCCCCATCCAGGTCGGGGAGATCTCGTTCCGGAGATTCAACTCTTCTAGGTTTTTTTGGTGAACTTTTAATCACAAACTTATCCAATGTCTGTTGCCTTTTCGAAATTGTCGACTTGGCCATCTTGTACTCACTTGCGATATCGGTCACGCGAACACCACGTTCAAACTTTTCTATAATTTCTTTCTTTATTTCAATGGTTATCTTCCTCTGCACCCTCTTCTCACCATCACTCTTCACTTTCTTACTTTCACCACCACTCTTCACTTTCTTAGGGCCCATTATGAAGAAAATCACAAGTTTTAGCGCAAAAAATGCTAAGCGAATTGACGAACGTCTTGTACACAATGAGATGAGACAAAGAGTGATGCGTGGGTGACGCCGTGCGTGGGCGGCTGGAGGATGGCTGGTCCCATGGCAACCCAAACGCTCTCACGTGTGCTGGGCGATTTCGCGCATTTTTCAAATGTTTGTGTCTAAAAATTAGTTTGTGAAACAAAGTGAATTGTTATTTTCCAGAAATTTCCAGCATTTTTCAAATGTTCATGTCTCAAAATTAGTTCATGACCCAAACAGAATTTTAATTTTCCGCATTTTTTTTTTGTTCGTATCTCAAAGTTAGTTCGTAAGTCAAGGGTGAAATTTTACCTATAATTTTGGTCGGGGATCGAGTTGTACGTGGGTCAATGCGTTCGTGAGTCAAGGGTCTACTGTATAAGCATTTTTATTGGGGAATGCTATGCTGCATAGAAGTGCTGACCTTGTTGCATTAGGCCTAGTGTTTTCCCTTAACATTGGATATTATGATCAAGAGAGAAATAAAATTTTAAATTGATGCACAACATTCATAATCACAATACTGAAAGAGAAATAGATTTGTTTGATGAGTTGTCTGTTTATCATAGATCAAATATAGGTAGTAATTTTCTTCACTTTATGTACTGAAAATATATATATGTACATACTATAATAATTATTATGTATCTAATGTTTCTTTGACCTAAGATCCAGAATAAACTAGGTTTTAAATGTTTTAATTGTTTGATTTGTTTCAGTACCCATTTGAAGTGCTCTTCAGAAGTCAGCAGTATGCACTAATGGACAATGGCTGCAGAGAATACATTTTCCTCACAGAATTCTTCATGGTTCGAGATGCTGATGCACAAAAACTCTTCATGACTGTTATGGGAAAGACTTTGCAACACGTACAGGTCATGTCATTGAAGTGTCTTATTCTCAATAGTAACAGAATGTTTTTTTATTTATTTCTTAGAACTCGAAGAAAGTTATAAAAAAAAATTATTTCAAATTATATATGACAGTTCCTAGCATTTGGTAGGAGAGTGTTCTTCGAAGGCCATCTCATTTCAATACCACATTGCATGAGATTGTTGGGAGTGAAGCAGTTATCCCATGATCCCCCTGGAAATATCTTCCAATAGCATTAGAATGAAGATTTTTTGTTTGTTCTTTATGTCGATTGCTAATGCAGTTAACCCGCATATTCGCATTCTTGAAATTTGCAGACTCACCTATTCGTGGATTTTTCTGTCGGGCCTATTTAAAAATTATTTGCATGAGGACTTATTTATTTTTGGGTGTTTCTGTTGATAGATATTTTTATATTATTTCTGTGACTAAATACATTTTTATGATACAAAAATGCTTTACTAATTTTCAAATATTAATATTGATTAATACTGTATTAAGTTTCATAAGATTAAATTATATTAATTAATAGAAATAATAATTTCTCTCTCTCTCTCTCTCTCTCTCTCTCTCTCTCTCTCTCTCTCTCTCTCTCTCTCTCTCTCTCTCTTACTGAGATGTATGTCTTTTGTATGATAAATAAATAACTTACCAATTTTCAAATAATTGTAATGTAAGCAGCAATAATATAATTTCATTAAAGAAAATACTATAGTAAATTAGTAAGATTTTAGTTTATAAATAAAAAGTGTATGTAAGATTGAAGAAAATCCCAATCTTTCACCTTTGAGACATGGAGAGAGGGGTGAGCGTGGAGCTGTCACAGACAGCAAGGGTAGGGGAGTGTTGTGATCTTAGTAAGTCTAATAATTGCTGCCATTTTGGGGCCAAGAATTTCTCTCTCTCTCTCTCTCTCTCTCTCTCTCTCTCTCTCTCTCTCTCTCTCTCTCTCTCTCTCTCTCTCTCTCTCTCTCTCAGGGAAAGTCTCTCTTTAACCAATTGTTACTAATTAGTATATTTTGATGTTACTTTCATGACTAAGTACATTTTTATGATACAAAAATTATCTACTAATTTTCAAATAATAATATTGATTAATAATGTATTAAGTAAAATAAGATTAAATATTATATTGTAAAAATAATTATTCTCTCTCTCTCTCTCTACTCTCTCTCTCTCTCTCTCTCTCTCTCTCTCTCTCTCTCTCTCTCTCTCTCTCTCTCTCTCTCTTTGTTTTGTGATAAATAAAATGTTTACCTTATATGCACATAATAAGTACTAATTTTCAAAAGTTAGTAAGACTAAATAACAATAATAATACACTGTTTTTACAATAATTATGCATTTCTATTGTAAGTTATTTAAAAAAATTAAGGAACAGAATTTCATCCCTCTCTTTTGTGAAGTAAGGGGATAAGCCAGGCCTGTCAAAAATGTCACATTACTTGACAGAAAGGGGCCAGGTCCAAATTGTTGCCAATGTCTGTCCATCTCATTTCTATTTCTTCCTTCTTTTATCTCTCTCTCTCTCTCTCTCTCTCTCTCTCTCTCTCTCTCTCTGGAAAAGAGATATGTATGGTGGAGGGGAAGAAGCGTTGTCTATAGAGGTTCATTTCAATCTTTTGATATTGTAATGAGTTATTCTCTCTCTCTCTCTCTCTCTCTCTCTCTCTCTCTCTCTCTCTCTCTCTCTCTCTCTCTCTCTCTCTCTCTCTCTCTCTCTCATATATTAGGTATTCTCATGTCTCCAAATTAATTCATAAATGATTTCACTCTTGATGGTCAAATATATGATGTTGCCATTCTGTGGCCTCTCTAGACTCTCTCTGTGTTATTGGCTGTATGTATATATTTGTAATGGTAAAATGTTGAAGATGACTTTGAAATTGTATTAATGATATAATTTCAAAGATTAATACATTAATACAATAATGATTTAAGGTATATTTGATGTAAGGATGGTAATTTTAAGTAGTATACATTTGGTATTTGAACTTTCCAGATAGGCAGTTATAAGCATTTTTAGAGGGGGATTCTAAGTATTCACAGATTCTAGCTATTTGGGGGTGGGGGTTGTCAGGTAGGTAGCCCCCGCAAGTATGGAGTGTTCACTGTATTGCCTAACTATGTCCATTTATATTATAGTAAACAATCATTAAATTTGATGGGTTGGGGGTTCTCCATAGCATAAAAAATGGAGAGTCTTCACTTATTTTAATTTTCCTTTACAGAAGGAAGTATGTGGTGTAGTCATGGGATGTTATGATTCAATTGCTTTGTATTTGTGTGTTCACTTGATTCACCAGTACCGACTACTCTGCCATAAGCGAGCTGTTCCTTCATTGGACAATCACTGGGAACAACTACTTCACATGATATGGCCAAGGTATGGAATAATATAAAAGTTAACATTAAACTTGAAAAATATTTAGTTGTTCATACACGAAACAAACCTTCGGTCTTAACATTAGGATTTACTAGCGCCAAGCTGGAAACCGGTAGAATTAAAATTACACTTGTGAGATCCAGGGACTAATGGCATCTATACCAGGTCACGGGGCATGTATACCCAGAATGCCCACGGCTACCTGTGACCCATCAGTTATTTTCCTACCGCCTTTAAGATAAGACGTGTTACTGTCTATCTCATTTAAAGCCGGTTTTTCAGTTTGCCCATTCTTTATCCATTTCATTTTTTATTTTTCATTCCTTTTCTTTCTCCAAGTGTGATCAGTGTGTGGTAAGAGTGTATACGTGGTATGATGTAGAATTTTGCCTCAACATCGGGATCGTCTACCGCTTCGAAGAGGAGACAAAGGAAATGCCCAGGAGTCAGTGGCTTTCCATGTTCTAGGTTCCTAACTTCGGTGTCGACGGATCCTCATCCAACGTGTAGTAGGTGCAGGGAAAACGTATGTACGGTTACTAATCCGTGTTCTGTTTGTCGCGGTTGGTCGGTGGAACAGTGGAAGAAGTTCTATGGGAAAAGCCAATACAAAAGGAAGGGGGTGACGCCATCTTTGGATGACCAATCCTTACCGGCTTCTTTTGTATCGGTAATAAACCAGGCTGCTCCATATGTTTCTCCACCTGCTTTTGAATTGTCTCATACCCCTTCGGTTTCTCCTAGCGGTTCTGTATCGGAAACGTCAGGAGGGGCCTTGGGTAATTTTATGAATAATTTGCATTCTCCTTTGTTCCCAGCAAGTAGAGGGGGAGATCCGCCATCTTTGTTCCAGGCTCCTGCTACTCAAGCGCATAGGTTAGATGGTACGTGGTCAGCGCTAGGCCTACCAGGCGTACCAACCTTGGATGGTCTGCTTGCGCATTATATGACGTCACGGTTCCAGCAGGGTCCGGCAGCGCTGAATGTTCCTCATCCCCCGGGCTTGCAATTTATGGGAATTAATGCCGCGGCTTCACCATCCCACTCAGTATTTACAGCGATGCAGAACGTGGGAGGTAGTTTGGCAGCAAACGTGCGGTTGCCATCCAGCAAACCTCTCAGTCTCTCCCTACGAGAGGGATGACGTCACAACATACGTCACACTCTGAGATGGCAGGCGTGATGACGTCACAGACCGATTCTCGGCCTTTTTCGCTGCACCCAGACGCTAATACGCCTTCTGACCCGTCAATGCAAACTGTAATGCAGAAATTACAGGATATAGAGGAGAGAATGAATAAGAGAGACAAAAAGAAAAAGTGTGATTCGCCTTCTTCGTCTTCTTCCTCTAGTTCGGCGTCATCGCTAAGTCCGATAACGTCACGGCGAGCGCCAGTCAAGCGTTGGAGGAGGATTCGGGAGTTCCTGGCGGATCCTCGGGCCAAGAGGAGAAGAATCAATTCTTCCTCTTCTTCGGACCAAGACTGTCATTTCCAAGTCAGCAAGAAGGTCGGAAAATCAGTGGCTATTAAGCACAAGGTTGGCAGACGAAGCCGTTCGCAAGAGTCCGAACAAGCGAGAGAGGTGACGGCCGGCGAGCTAGCGGCCGAGGCGGAGTTGCCAGTTCGGATCGCAAAAACTGCGATACCTCTGGTAAAATCGACGTTGGCGGCGAAAGGTGCAGCAGAGGATGGAATGCAGGTCCCAGTTTCGCCCGTAAGGCCGTTCAAAATACGTACGAAGGACGATAAGGCTCCTATTAAAAGTACGAAAAATAGAGAGTTGGCAACCTCGGCGGATACGTTCGTGGAAGGCAGTGTCCGTCTGGATGGAAGGCCGAGGCCGGGCTCGCCGACGCTCGAAAACGATACCTATGATAATAGAGACGAACTTACCTCTGTCTTAAGGGAGCCTTCATCGTGGAGATCTAGACGAGATTCTCGCTCTAGATCCGTGAGCAGAGAAAGAGTGAGACGTTCTCGTTCCCCTGCTGACTATCTGGGACGAGCCAACAGCGGCCAGCAAAGATCAAAGAGACCGCGGCCGTAGGGGCAGGCGGCCGTGGAATTCCGGGCCGTCTGTCAGAAGATAGAGGCGAGACAACATCCCTCGTTGACGGAGAGTGGTACACTAGAGCCAGAGGAAGGAGAAAACCAAGAGTTTCTGGCCTCGTATGCAGAGGTTATTGATTTTGATTCGTCAATTCAATAGCCTTTCGGAGAAGACAGAAACACCGGCCAGTATGCTTCCTCCTGGAATTGACATGGCGTTTGGACTAAAGAGGGATACCAAGGTGTCGTATGAATTGCCTTGTTCGAGTCATGCGGAATCGGTCTTGCAACACGTAAAACGCAAAGAATTGCAGGGAGGGATAATTCCTTAAGATCTAATAGATCATTTAAATTTATTCCCCCTTCAATGATAAAACAAAGGAAGAAATATTATACGACACCGAAGGTCCCTTTGCTGTCTAGACAAATGAACCCTAATGTTGTAAGGTTAAGGCCTGGATTAACCTGGATCAGGTTAAAATGGAGTGCCCTTCGATGACGTACCAAGAGGCTGCTACGTTAGAAGCAACAGCTTCTTCTGTCTTTCAGGCTGCGTCCTGGTTAGACCTTTGGTCAACAGCAGTGGCGAAAATTGCATCCTCGGAAGCAACAAGGAAAGTAGTGGATGAACCATTGTTCATTAGATTACTACAGTCAGGGTCCAAGGCGATTGCGTACCTGACAAACGTAAGTGCCAATGTTTGGGCAAATATCCTGCTAATGAGGAGAGATGCAGCATTGGCTAGACTAAGCCGCAATGTGGATTTGGATTCCCTGTTAGCAATGAGGAATGGGGATATCTTGGAATCGCAACTACTGTTGCCAGAGGTCATACTGGAAGAGGCGAATAGATAGAAGAAGGATGGACACTAACGATAGGTTGGTGCAACAGGCAGTTAGGAAAACGTCTAACAGCCAAACTACAGTAATAATCCTTGGGTTACGAATTTAATCCGTTCCAGAACCTGCTTCGTAACCTAAAAAATTCGTAACCCCAAATGGATTTCCCATAAGAATGTTATAAAAGCAAATAATGCGTTCCACCCGACCATGAATAACCATTTCAATTCATATTTTTCCATTTATTTTTGTTCACTAAGGTTGAAAATTCGTGTAGGAATTACATAAAATTATAAAATTGAAGAATGAAATTAAATATAAACACTAGATTTAATATGCATGCAACAGTAAAACCTGAACTTTACCTTTGGCGAGTGTGGCTGCTGGCTTGACGGAGACGGGAGGAGGGGAAGGGTGAGAGGAGAGGGTTAGGGCTTGGGGGGAAATCCCCCTCCGTGAACACTTCTGGAAGACTTTCTGGTTCTTTCTCTAGAGAGCACCGTTCATACGATCACTAATTTTTACGCTTACGCAACACTCCTATGTTGCTCTTTCACAATTTTGAAAAAATATTTTTTCTATGAGCAAATTTTCTACATCGTCGAGAATATAAGGCCGTTGTTTCGTCAATACTGTGACACCTTTTGATGCTTTACTGGCTTTAATTTTCTTCTTTTTCTTCAAAATAGTGCAGATCGTTGATTGCGACCGCTTGAAGAATGCTGCAATGTCTTTCACGCACTCGCCTTTATCATGCATTTGGATAATTTCCTTCTCCATTTCGACTGTAATCATCTCCTTCTTTCTTATGCTTTCCTTCTTGCTGCTTGCCTTCGTCATCTTGGGAGCACTTGTCTTTAGTATTTGGGTAATAGTAATGTATAAGCACTATTACGAAACACAACACGTGCGCAAATCACTAAGCAAATTTGAGAGCGTATCACGGACAGATACGTTCAATCTTACCGCCAGCGAGATATTGAAAGAGTTATGGTTTTAAAAAGGGTCAAGGGATGCGTAGGAGGAAGTCACGTGACCCTCGTTAAGTTTTGGCCGAAAAAATGCGTTCGCAGATCCCACGCTCATCCGATGTAAACAAAAGCAGGGCGTTAAGTTTTGGCCGAAAAAAAAATGCGTTCGCAGATCCCACGCTCATCCGATGTAAACAATCAGGCGGCCTCCCATGATGGAAATTCGCGCATTCGTATTCCAAGCGAAATTCGTATTCCAGAATGAGGTCGTCACTTCGTAAGTTAAAAAATTCGTATACTAATCGGTTTTCGTAACCCAAAGTATTACTGTACTCCTTTGGAGGGAAGACAACAGCAGATGTCTCGAAAGAAGACAGTGAGACATAGCATCCCTAATAGAGTCACAAGACCCTCTTCCCCAAAGAGGATAACTCATCGGCCTTTCACAATAGAAACAACAGAGGAAGGGGCAATAGGGGAAGAGGGAGAGGCTCAAGAAGATAGGATGGGCGCCTCCCATCACTCGGCCACACCAGTGGGGGGTTGCCTGGCAAATCACTGGAAGGTGTGGCAGGAACTAGGGCAGAGCAGTGGGTGGTGGATGTTCTCAGGATCGGGTATTTGATTCCGTTCGAGGTACCCCGCCCCTGACAGATCAACCATTACCCCACGTCACTTATGCCCACAAATCTCAGAAGGCCACTATTCTGCAGGACGAAGTGAAGAAGATGATGGAAAAAGGAGCTGTGCAACAAGTATGCAGTCCGACAAAAGGCTTCTACAGCAGGATTTTCCTGGTACCCAAAGCCAACGGGAGTGGAGGACCAGTAATAGACCTGTCAACGCTGAATCTGTTTATAAGGAAAACCAGTTTTCAAGATGGAAACTCCGAAAACGGTTCTACAAGCAGTCAGAATCGGACGACTTTATGCTGACAGTCGATTTAAAGGACGCATACTTTCAGATACCAGTCCATCAGTCTTCAAGGAAATTTCTCCGCTTCAGTCTTGCAGGGAAAGCTTTCGAATTCAAGGTCCTGTGCTTCGATTGACAACGTCTCCTCAAGTTTTTACAAGAGTGTTCACCCTCGTGTCGGCGTGGGCGCATGCTCAGGGGATCAGGCTAATAAGATATCTGGACGATTGGCTGGTGATAGCAAAGTCCAGGGAGAAATTACTCAGGGACAGGGCGGGGCGGCCCTCCTGCAGCTTTGTCACAGCCTAGGTATTGTGGTGAATCAGCAGAAGTCGCAGCTGGATCCAAGTCAACGTTTGGAATATCTGGAATGGTGATAGACACAACACAAGCCAAAGTATTCCCGACAGACCAAAGAGTAGAGAAATGCAAACAAGTGGTGAATGCCTTTCTGGGAAAGCAGACACAGCCAGCAAGACAGTGGCAGGTGGTGCTGGGAATCCTAACCTCAAAAAAACCCTGGAGAAGCTAGTACCACAAGGAAGGCTACACCTTCGGTCCCCTACAATGGAGGATGAAGGAGTTTTGGTCACCAACAGTAGATCACCCGTACGAGCAAATTCCCTTGTCGGCAGAAGTGAGGAAAGACTTGCTGTGGTGGGTGGACGACGACAATCTGACAGTGGGTGTCCCCCTTCAACAATCCTCCCCAGACCTCTTCCTGTTCTCGGATGCGTCACTAGAAGGCGGGGGTGGGGAGCCCATATTGGAGGAGTTGATGGTGTCAGCAAATGGAGTTGCAAGGACAGAGAACTCCATATAAACGTGCTGGAGTTGAAAGCAGCTTTCCTGGCTCTACAAGAATTCAGAGAGTAAAGGGACACTCAGTGGTATTGATGTCAGACAACACCACAGTAGTAGCTTATATAAACAAGCAAGGAGGCTTAGTTTCTCGGCAGTTTACATGTGATGACAGTTCAACTTCACCAGTGGGGCTATAGAGAACCTGGTAGACATCAAGGCCAGGTATATTCCGGGAAAAAGAAACATAGTGGCCGACAAGTTGAGCCGCAGGGATCAGATTCTGGGAACGGAGTGGTCCCTACACCAACAGGTAGTGGACAGGATGCTCATGTTGTGGGAAGGACCGATCATAGACCTATTCGCAACCAGTACAACAAAAAGTTGGAAGTGTATTGTTCAGTAGTCCCGGACGCAGAGGCAGTAGCAGAAGATGCGCTACAACACCCCTGGGACAATCTGGACGTGTACGCATTTCCTCCATTTTGTCTAATCCGTCAGGTTCTGAAGAGGGTAATGCGGTCTCAGAACCTCAAGATGACCCTGGTAGCCCCGTTATGGCCAAAAGCAGAGTGGTTTCAGACCTACTGGAACTCCTAGTAGATGTGCCAAGAGAGTTACCTCCATGGAGCAACCTTCTGTGTCAGCCACTCACGTGAGAGGTACACCAGTCGGTGAAGTCCCTATCGCTTCACGGGTGGGTGGAGACTGTCAAGTATCTCCTCCGAGAGCGAGGGTTTTCGCAGAAAGCAGCAACTCAGATGGCAGGTAATATCAGAAAATCATCTGCGACAGTATACCAGGAAAATTGGGTCAGCATACTGTGATTGGTGTCGTAGAGGAACGTGTCTCCACTCGGTCCCACTATTCGCAGTTAGCAGACTTTCTGATATATCTCAGAACAGAAAAACATATGTCTGTATCGGCAGTGAAGGGGTACAGGGCTGCTCTAGCCTCAAGTCTTACGAATGAAAGGAGTGGACATATCGTCTTCATGGGAATTTGGCATGCTGATGAGGAGCTTTGAACAGTCATGCCCCCACAAAGGAGCTAAAAGCCCCAGATTGGGATCTGACCAAGGTACTGAGTAGTCTGACAAAACCCCCCTACGAACCACTAAGGCAGTCCACGGATAGGAGCCTGACCCTGAAGACAGTCTTCTTATTGGCCCTGGCTTCAACCAAAAGGGTGGGGGTTGGGGGGGAGCTACATGGCCTCTCATATCTCATAAAGCACTCGAGAGTTGGAGATCAATGGTGTGTGAGTTTGTCCCAGAATTCGTGGCAAAGACCCAAAATCCAACAATAGTAGACGGCAGATTCGACTCCTTTACCATACCTTCCTTGGCAGACTTTGTAGACAACGACAAAGCAGAGATGCTCCTGTGCCCCGTCAGGGCACTAAGGGAGTACTTAAAGAGAACAAGGCACCTCAGGCCGGGGTGCCAGAGTTGTTCGTAAGTACAGGACGGAACAAGAAGGAAGTGTCCAAGAATACAATATCATTTTGGCTAAGGGAGACGATCAGAGATGCTTTATACTGCAGAAGACAGAGGGTCAGATAGCCGATGGGAGCTAGAGCTCATGACATCAGGGGTGTGAGTGCTTCCCTGGCATTTAAGAAGAACATGTCTGTGGATAAAAATTCTGAAAGCTGGCGTGTGGAAGCGCCAAACAACTTTCACCTCATTTTATTTGAAAGATGTTGCCCATAGATCCTTGGACACCTTTTCCTTGGGTCCAGTGGTGGCGGCCCAACAAGTGATATAGTTCATCCAGTGCCCCTGGTGGGTCAGTTTGCGTCTAGTCTAAGATGAAGGTATGAAAGTAGAATGAATGGGGATGACTGGTCTTTTTTCTTTACTACTTTCTTCCTACTCCTTTAACTACGGGCAATATGAAGGAGAGTACCGTCATGTGCTGGAACGGACTAGATGCAGGTGAGATGGTCAGCCATACTGTGAAGCTATCTTAGCTGATGATATACTTTTCAGTAGCAACACACCCCTCTGGATAATAAGGAAAAGAGGGGTGAAGGTGGATCCAGTCGCAAGGGACAAGAGTAAACAGTAGAATGGTATCTACACCCAGTGGGAGGAAACCAATAGATCCGCTTATATCTTTGGTCCTAGGTTCATTGTCCATTCTCTTAGAATTTCCCTATATATTCGGAAATGGATAAGGTGGCAAACTCCCAGTCAGTTGTAGAGACTTACCTCCCTCCAATAGTAAGTCTATCCTAATGTTAAGACCGAAGGTTTGTTTCGTGTATGAACAAATACCAAATTTGTAAGTAATTTGTAGTTTTTTCATCAACTAACAACCTGAGGTCATTAACAGTTAAAGGCCCACCTCGAACCACCCACCCCCTCTAGGCAGTCTCAAACTGGGAGTTAGAAATAATGAACTCGATGGGTTCCACAGGCTAGCCGTGGGCATTCTGGTATACATGCCCCGTGACCTGGTATAGATGCCATTAGTCCCTGGATCTCACAAGTGTAATTTTAATTCTACCGGTTTTCCAGCTTGGCGCTAGTAAATCCTAATGTTAAGACCTCAGGTTTGTTAGTTATGAAAAATACAAATTAGTTACAAATTTGGTATTTCTTGTGCTTGTTCTGATAATTGGTAATAGAGAAAATTGATTGCTAAAATCTCTTTATACTTTCAAGTTAAATTTTCTGTACCTTGATTTGAGGCTGATCTGTAAAACTAAATTTTAAGGAAAAGGTGTGTATAACAATATGCAGTTGTTTAAGAGAAAAAGTTATCCAAAAATCACCTTGGATTATACCTATAGGGTTTGGTATGTGTAGGCCTTGAAGATAGAGATTATTGCACCACATTGATACCTAAACAGACTTTTTTGGCAGTGTTCTCCAAATACTAAATGCATATCAAAATTATTATTATTATTATTATTATTATTATTATTATTATTATTATTATTATTTTATTATTATTATTATTATCAGGTACCGTACTACACGCATATTTTTTAATACAACATGGTACTGTTACATATTTACTTTAAAATGTACATTTATGACTCATGAAGTGATAAAAAACCCTGCACCCAGAAAATGACTTGGATATGGAGAATATGTATAATGAAGTGTTCCCAGGAACTTAGTGAATTTGTAAGATCAAGCATATGTTTTATTTTATCTCAAATATATTACTATATCCTGTTAGCAGACAGACCTACAGAGAGTTTGAGGTTATACCCCAGGACATTATAGTATGTTGAAAGATCAAAGTTTAAAATAAGTATGTGAAAGTTTTGGGAATAATAAAATTTATATACTGAGTTTTGAAAATTTCCATTGCAGATTTGATCATGTAGTGAAACTGAACATTCAAAGTATTCAGGAATGTGATCCTTCTAAAATGCCCTCTTTGGATATGCGACCTCATTATGTATGTATACTGTATATTATTTGAATATAAATTTAAATATAAATGTAATCCCTGTATGCGGAGTAGTGCCATCACTTCACCTCAGCAGTGCACTGTAACCATTATTTAAAGGTTCTTCGCAGTATCTCAATGGCCCCTAGCTGCAACCCCTTTTACTATACTTTCATCTGTATTCTCTCTCTTCCATTGTACTTTCCTCCTAACAGTTAATTTGTAGTGCAATGGCAAGGTTTTCCTCCTGTTACACTTTTCAAACCTTTTTACTGTCAATTTCTGTTTCAGTACTGAAGGACCTCGTAGGTCCCAGCACTTGGCTTTCAGCCTAAATTCTATATTCTGTTCTTTTATTCTAAATCTTTAATGATTGTTACAGGTGCAAAGGTCCTTAAACAATTATATAAGGTGTTGCAGTACCTCACTTTATTTTAAGTACAAATACATGTAACTGTGTTTGTATGAAAAATGGAGTTATTTTGGTAAAATGGAAATTCAGAGATTGTAATGTCACTTCTTTTCTTCCATGCATGTGCTTTTCTTTCCAGTATCTTTCATAGTAGATCTTGTTATTTTAGTTAAAGGCACAGTTAACATAATTGATGACTTGAAATTGAAGGTCTCTTAGATGGTAATCAAGTAATCATGCCTTGGTAGCTAATGTTCAATTGGGTGTTTAATACTGTATGCATTTAATGAGATATTTTTCAATTATATTTTCAATTAACAGGTAAAATTTATCTCTAGACAGTCTTATCATGACTGATTTATGGCTAATTGATAAATTTAAGAAATCGCTTTTAACTTTAGCCATGCGTAAATGTTGAATCATGTTTATACTTTGAATACAAATTCGCAAATTGATGTATAAAGTTAAGGATATACATAAAGTAAATGTATTGCAATTTGCTTCTCTTGTTAGTTTATAAATCTATGTCTATGCAACAAGCAAACTTCTTATTTTACTTATGCTGTATTGCTTTTTAGATGCATTTAACTACTAAGTGCTTATTTCCTGCTTACAGCAGCTGGGCAGGTTTCACAAAAGGATTCTGTAAGTGCTGATTACAGCAATTACAGGCCAGGTTACATCCTTTTTAGGCTCTCTAATGCTATTGAAAAGAGTAAATTAAATCTGTATATTAGAATCCTGAATCTTGATACTTGCTGTCTGGTGGCAGTTACAGGAGCTTTTGATGCCTCTTTCAATCTAACTATATGTAGTACCAACATACATACATGGATGTGTACATAGAAACTACTCGAGTGAGTTTTGAGTTATGTTGAAATGTAATCCCTGCATGAGCAGCTCATAATAACAAAACAAAGCAAACCACATTTAAGAATATATACATTACATTACTGAGTGCCACAGTAATTGTGCCGGTCTTGAAATTAATCTTACTTTATCCAAATTGAAAAGTAACTTGCCAACTTCCCTTATATAATTCAACATAATATTGCAACCAAGGTCAGTGTTTATTAAAAGGGTGAAAATGGCAACTTTGATCTCAGAGTGGATTGTCCCTTCATTGTATACACTACATACCGTAAAATACCATACATACATACTACATACATACATACATACATACATACACACACACACACACACACACACACACACACACACACACATATATATATATATATATATATATATATATATATATATATATATATATATATATATATATATATATATATATATATATATATATATATATATATACGTATACAGTGGTACCTCGAGATATGAAATTAATCCGTTCTGAGACGGCCTTCGTATTATGAGTTTTTCGTAACTTGGAACACATTTTACATGTAAAATGGCTAATCCGTTCCAAGTCCTCCAAAAACACCCCAGTAAATTATATTTCCTAGGCCTAAAACACATGTTCTAGGGTTACGACAGAAGAAATATGACTCCAAAAAGGCAAAATACTGTACATACTTGAGTAATATTCAACTGCATGTAATGTTCAACCCCATTTTTACTGCATATATTAGGACTTTAGCATATGTCCCTTAGCAATAGCCTAGCCTATGTTAGCGGTGGCTACTGTAGCCTAGTCTATGATACTGACATCTAAACCTAAGAGCTAAAAGCTTAGAATATGCCAATAAAATGTATAAATATCAGTATGTACTCATTTCAAATAATTATTAATTAATCATTAACTATAATACACAAACAAAGAAAAAACAAACCTTCCAATCGATTGTTTACATTCTTACGAGTATCGAACGAGCGCCAAGCAATCATTTTTCCTAGCACACAGTAAGCCATAAATTGTCATTAATATCTCTTCTTTCAACTAATGAAACCACCAAACAGTATAATAACCATTTCTATTCTTTATTCTATCTTTACCTAATGAAGATACCGAGTTACTGACAGCTATATTGAAACATGCGTTTACGTAACGTAATAATAAAACAAACAGAATAATTCTAAAAAATACGTATTTGTTGGCAGTCTGATTTATTTTATATTTTTAGATATCTAATTCACAATTTTTTTTATTAAATGTATTGCATGTACTCATTTCAAATTAATTATTAAAGTAACCATTAACTATAATAAACAAACAAAAAAAAGCTTTCAAACGTCTGTTTACATCCAGCACTTACGAGTATCGAACGATCGCCAAGCAATCACTTTTACACAGTAAGCCATAAATTTTCATTATCTCTATTCAACTACTGAAACTACCAAACAGTATAATAACCATTCATATCTATTCTTTATTCATCTTTACCTAATGTTTTTTTATTAAATATTTTTGCATAAGTTTTTCAATTTACAGCAACCTTTTACCAATAGAATACTTAAAGCACAAGGGGTAGATGCTGACCAATAGGAGAGCAGGACCTTATGGGGTGACTAGGCCATTCCAGGAAAACCAAATGGGAGAGCGGGAGGATGGTGGCGAGTTTACTCAGTTGGCGCGCGGGAGTTTTAAAATTGTTCTCGGTGGTCCGGGTGAATCTCAGGACTTTACACAAGCAACAACCTTTTGTGTATCTTGAAAACTTTTCGTATGTAGAGCAGTAAAATTTTTCGCATTGGCTTTCGTAACTTGGATTTTTTCGTAAGTTGAGCCTTTCGTATCTCGAGGTACTGCTGTATATATATATATATATATATATATATATATATATATATATATATATATATATATATATATATATATATATATATTTTATTTATTTATTTATTTACAGTGGTCCCCCCGTATTCGCGGGGGATGCGTACCAGACCCCCCCGTGAATAGTTAGAACCCGCAAATGTTTGGAACCCCCCTCTAAAAATGCTCATAAACTCCTATCCTGAACATGCAAACACCAAAGTATCCCTAAAAAGACCATCCTTCTTCAAATATACATAAAATATCCTATTATGGTTTCATATTAATCTTTGAAATATTATTAATACTGTTTTAAAGTAAATTTTACATTTTATGGTTATACATAAATACATATGTATGTACTGCATGACTTAGTTACGTAGGTGAAAATAATCCAGTCCTCCCATAAGTCTTCAGTCATGCACGTTTTCTTTCATACAGTTACTATTTTAGACATCCATTTTCTTTTTACAAGAGAAACAATTGTATGTAAAATCACACAAGAGATAGAGAGAAAGAACAAAATATGTATGAACATTAAACAATTGTTTTACGCTAGTACAACATATTTAAACAGGGTACTCACCAGTGATGAATGTTGATTAAAGATGATGATGATGAATTAGCCGTGCAGTCCAGATGAATGACGATGCAAAGATCTGACGTGCAACAGCCTAAGCAGAGGAGTTACCTTATCTTCTGAGGGCGCCTCTTCACCTCAGGAGGCGCTTCAGGAGGCAGTGACTCAGGCGATTTGGGAGGCACTTCTTCAGGCGATTCAAGAGGCACTACTTCAGGTGATTTGGAAGGCGTTGGAGGGTCTTTCTTCGTTCGTGTAATGAACATTGGGATTGGCAACTGCTGCCGTTGCTTCTTCATGGTGGTGAGAGCTTGATTATAGGGCTCCAATGCTGTGTCAAGAATATTAGAAAACTTCAAGGAGCGCTCCATGTAAGGATCCCATGTTGCGACAAACTCCTGGAGGTCGTTTACCATTTTTTTAACTTGGGACAGGCGTTCCAGAGTCAGGCCCTCCACCTCCTACTCCTGATCCTCTCCTGAACCTGGAGTGTCTTCTTCCTCGTTGGGGGACTTCGTCAGCTCTTCCAAGTCCTGGTCGGTAAGGGGGTCAGAGTGGGCATCAGTGAGGGTGCCGACTTCTTCCTCGGTGATGTCGTCAAAGCCCTCATCACCAAGAATTTTTGCCAACTGGACTGCCTTATTAATGGCTGAATGCTGGATTTCCTGGGGAGAAAAGCCTGTATAATTATGGACACAGTCTGGCCACAACTTACTCCAGCAGGCATTCAGCGTCTCCTTCTTCATGTCCTTCAACGACCGGTCAATGACAGACAGACACGTGGCAATCGTGAATTTACGCCAATAATCTTTCAGCGTAAATTCACTGTCACGGTCCATTGCATCAACAAGGTGCTGGAGGGAGTTCCCGGTGTAGAGGGCCTTGAAGGCATGGATGATGCCCTGATCCATAGACTGGAGGAGAGAGGTGGTGTTGGGAGGAAGGAACTCAAGCTGGACTCCCTTGGAATAAAGATCGAGAGGGTGGCCACCAGCATTGTCCATTATGAGCAAGACCTTGAAGTTGATGTCCAAATCGACCAGGTATTGCCTAACTTGAGGAATGAAACTCTGGTGAAACCAGTACTCCGTCAGGACTTTGGTGACCCATGCCTTGGGATTATGCATCCAGAAGATGGGCAGTAATGCCTTGTTCTTGTTCTTGAGTGCCCTGGGATTTGCAGCCTTGTAAATGAGGCCTGGTTTCAGCATATAACCAGCTGCATTCCTGCACATCAGGAGGGCACCCTGTCCTTTTGTGCCTTGAATCTGGAGGCTTTAGCTTCATCTTTTGTAAGGTACGTCTGGGACGGGATTTTCTTTCAGAACAGGCCAGTTTTGTCCTTATTGAACACCTGTTGTGGGCGATATCCTTTCTCCTGGATTATTTTCATGAAGGCCTCTGGATATTTTGTGGCTGCCTCTTTGTCTGCAGATGCAGCTTCCTCATGTAAGGAAACAGACCTTAGGTGGAACCTCTTCTTGAACCGGTGGAACCATCCTTTGCTCTCCTGAAATCCTTGGGGAGCTGAGGACGGTCCCGGTTGTGGTTCTTCTTCTTTGTCTTCCTCTTCAGGAGCTGGTTCTCCAAAGCCCAAGAATTCCAATGGCCCGTCTTCATTGCCTTCACATCTTCGGCTTCGGCTTCCTCTTCCTCACCACCTTGTGAAGCAGTAGGAGTTGATAGCTGCTGGTAGATCTGTCGTGCTTTTTGGCGTATGATCTTGGAGTCAAGGGGCACGTTCTTCTTCCTGCAGTCCTTGATCCAAAACGCGAGTGCAGATTCCATTTTTACGATGGTTTTGTCTCTCACTGTGGACACAGCCTCTGCGGTGCCATAGTATGTCAAACTAACACTTTTTCTTATTTCATTTTTTTTTATGTATCTCACTGTGCTCTCATTCATTTTGAAATGGCGGCTGACTGCAGCGTAACACTTTCCCTCCTTCAACATATCGAGAAGTTTCACCTTCTCGTCAAGTTTCATTACTGTCTTCTTTTAGCTTCTTGGCCAGAAGCCTTAGAAGGAGCAGGGCGCTTTTTAGGGGCCATTTTTGGTATGAGGCACACAGATATTTGCTGATACACACAAGAGCTTAGCGTTAATGTTCGCACATACCCGGAAGTTTCTGCACAGTGAGGCTGCTTGGGTACTAGATGCGCGACACCCACAATTCCATCTCCGCAAAATAGGGCCAGGGTTCAACCAATCAACACCAAGTGTACAGCCAATGAGCGACAAGGAAAATGAATGCTGCTCCTGGATTGGCTGCTGTGCAGACAACAGCCAATAGTGTTTTAAATATCATTTCGTTTGGGTACTGCTCTAAGAAGGCGTCACGGCATCATAAGATTTGTTTATCTGCGGAAAGTTGGCTTCGGTAGAGCATCTTTTAAGAAAACCCAACTTTGTTACCGACATTTTGCTGTGTTTACATGAAATTATTACAGAACTGTAATATTTGAAAATTAATAAAGCTTTTTTTCATCATAAAAATGTATTTTGTCACGAAAATATACTCATTATGTACGCATGAAAAATACACGTACATGTACGTACTGCGTGCCGCAGACAGAAAAATATGTACCCTGCTACAAATAGATAATCATTGTCTTACATACTTTAGATATGGTTTGAATACTTTTATTATCATCCTAAAACAATTTATGTACATACATATCATATTTAGAAATCATCTTAAAACATTTCATAAAATGTACAGCCTGCACAATGCTTACCCAATTGACCCAATACGTATGTATGTAAGTTCAATGGCAGTGTTGCTAAACTAATGCATTTCATGCTAGATCTGCAGTTTTCAGATTTAATCTAGCACCATTGTTTTCCAATTTGCACGGTCACACAATCCTAGAGATTTTTATGATTATCTAGCTTGAAATTTGGCGTGTTATTGAAGGTAATGGAAAAATTAATAATATATTAACACAGTGGTGCTTAAAAATCTGTCCTAACGCCAATTTTACAAAAACAACAACTGTCACGTGTGTGGCACACCTTTGAATGTCTTTGAGACAAACCCTGAGGCTATAATTATAAGATTATAAGGGTTGTTTTTCATTTCCAGGTACCACTTAAATCTCCTTCCTTCATCTGCCCTGCCCTCAATCTCTCTCTCTCTTCTACATCTTACAGTTATCCAAGAGAGATTTTTTTTTTTTATGGGATAACATAGGCCCTCCAATTGCCTTTTCATCTGAAAAATATTTATTTTGTATACAATTGCCATTTCTCGGCTGTGAAATTGATGTCTATCCATGGGTGTTAGATTACCAGGAATGACATGTAAGTCAGTGTCAAAGTAACTCTACACTTCAGTCAGACCAAAACTTTGTTGCCATATCGTATTCAAGCAATATTCCGATATTGTTTACTATCTATTATTTTCTCAGAGAGAGAGAGAGAGAGAGAGAGAGAGAGAGAGAGAGAGAGAGAGAGAGAAATGGCTGTATACGATTGTTTATTTTCTCAATCGCCAAACTCACTCTGTTATGCTTTATTTCATATTACCTTGCTCACCAATTTATACCTACGATATTTTTATTCAATTCACTACATTAAGGTTTATAAGGAATGTCTAATAAACAGAATAACCATATCATTATGCAATGTCCATGTACGAATAGTAAACACAAAAATTCACATACGCGAATAACCGGGGGTGACCGCGAATAATTATGTAAATGTTCCACAGAGAACCGCACGAACGGGCGAGTCCTTCCGCGAATAATTTCCAGATAGGTTCCAAAGAAAAATCCGCAAATCAGTGAGTCTGCAAATCCAGAGAACGCGAATAAGGGGGCCCACTGTATATATATATATATATATATATATATAGTATATATATATATATATATCTTATATATATATATATATATATATATATAGTATATAATATATATATATATCTATATATATATCATAATATAATAATATATATATATATATATCCTTATATATTTATAAATTAATAAATATAATTATATAATTATTAATATATTATTATATTTTTTTATTTTAATAAGTATATATTATATATATAAATTTAAAAATTAATATAAATTTATATATATATTAATATACATATTACACATACTTATACAAATGCTTATACATATACACACACACACACACCCATACATATATATATATATATATATATATATATATATATATATATATATATATATATATATATATATATATATACACATACTACTACTTATACATATATATACATATACATATATATATATATATATATACATATATATATATATATATATATATATACATACATATATATATATATATATATATATATACATATATATATATATATAAATATATATAGATATATATATATACACACATATACATATATACATATATGCACATATACATATATACATCTACTATATACATATACATACACACACACACAACCACCCAGAAACACACACACCCACCATATATATATATATATACTCTATATTATATTATATATATATATATATTATATATATATATGTGTGTGTGTGGTTGTTGGTGTGTGTGTGTGTATTATGAATTATTTTTATTAACCATAATAATCTGATATACCATGATAAAATTTTTTATTTATATATTATAATTATAAGTTAATATATAAATATAATATAAATATATATATTTATAATATAAATGGTAATAAATATTTTAACAATACACTTTACAAACAAACATAGTATATTAATATTTAATATACCACAACCATATTTTACGTATAATAATCATATAATAATAATATGAGATAATATATTAATAGAAAATATATATAATTTTTATAAGTATATATATAATATAAAGTGTAAAGATATATTAATATATATTATATACAATATATTATTATATTATTACTAATATATAATAATATTATAAAAGAATATTAAATTATTAATATTAATATATTATAATAATAAAATCTATTTATAATTTAATATATATAATGTATAATTATATTAATATTTATACACATATGTATACAGGTCAGTCCCCCGGGTTCACGATGGGAGTTCTGTTCTTGAGATGCGTTGTAAGCTTGAAAAATCGTCATTAACCGGGAATGACATAAAATAAAAAATCATAAGAAAATCTTACCTTTTAATAGCTTATTGGTGGCAATTGAAAAACTTATGTAAACTGGCAGTTCTTATTGGGTAAGTCTATTTCATCTGCCAGATGAGCGTTTGTAAGGTGTCCGTAAACCCTGGAACATGCGTGTAACCTTTAGAAAAAAGAATGTCTAATAATATAACTTGAGAAGTGGCCCTTAATAACGTGGAACGTTGTAACCCCCCGAACCCGACCTCATAACCCGGGGTGGGCGGGGACTTCCTATAAAATATATATAATATAATATATGTATATATCATATATATACTTATCTATTAATATTAATGTATATATGAATAATTATACCTATGATATATATATAATATATAATTATCCATTATATATATTATATATATATAATATATAATAATATATAATATAATTTATTATATCTATTATTAATTTTATTATTTATATTTATATATATATATATATATATCTTATATATATATAATATCTATATCTAGATATATCTATATAGTATAGTAATATATCTATCTATATAATATATATACATATATCACTCTTATATATATATGTCTCTTATATACTTTATATAATATTATATAAGCTAGTCGATATATAATATATCAACTATATATTATTCTATTATATCTAATATATCTATAATATATCTATAATATATAATATTAATATATATGTCTAATAATATATATATATTCCAATTTTAATGTGACAGGTGGGGTGAATGGTTGCCAATTGGGTCCAGATTATTTCTGCTCCTCTCTCTCCTCTCGTCATCTCGTCTCTCTCTCTCCTCTCCTCCTCTGCTCTCTCCTCTCTCTCTCTCTCTCTCTCATACGTAAGCAGTAGATAATTTTCGAAAATTGATATAGTTTTTACCTTCCCCATCTAGAACTGTAAATGCATGTTCTGAAGCATAGACACTTAACGAAGAGTTGTATTAATCCAGATAAAAAGCACTGTCTGCTCATGGAAAGGAATTTTAGAACAAAGAATAAGAGACAAAACAAAGAAGTTCTTAAAAATAAGGATGAGAAGACTTCTAAAAATAGATTGGTAGGAAGTGGGGAAAGAAGAGAAAAATAGTACATATGATCTTCACACACTCCTATATTTTTACCAACCAAAATATAGGAGTGTATTAAGCCAACTTTTAAATGAAATTACAGTAACTTTAATTTAATTTAAAAGTTAACTTTATACTTTGGGAACTAGATTAGGGTCATATTTAGTGTTCCAACTTTAGAAAGTAGGTCATTCATTGGCACCATTTTTATTTGGAAGACTGAAGGCAACTTACGTGGAAAACTTCCGACGTTCGAGGGAGGGTTGTCTGGAACCTAACCTCGCATAAGATTGAGGTATTATTTTTGAGGAAATTCTACAAGATTATGGATACACCCTTATCAAAAGCAAGGTAAATCAGTTGGGACAACCAAAGGTTTGAAGGTGAGGCTTTCCTTACTTTATTTCTTATTTTTGGCAATTATTAAAGGTAAGGTTTTCAATATTTTATTTTTCAATTTTAGCAATATTTTAATACAGTGTTATGGCTTACACTTATGTCATCGTTTCAGGAATAGAGCTCCCGACATTACTTGGTTACTGCATGTGTTGTGTGGTGGTGGTAAACACACAAAATATAAATATACTATATATATTATAATATAGTATATACTATTATATATCTATATAATATATTATATATAATATTATCTATATATCTATATATATATTATATATTATATATATATAGCAGATTCATATGTATGGTGTATACTATTATATATATATATATATACATTATATATATACATATATTATATTATTAATTCTATATATATTATTATGTTATTTTCTTTATATATAATTAAATTCTAACTATATATATACTCTGATAATATATCTATATATATCTATCTATATAATAATAAATCTTATTATAATACTATCAATATATTGATAATATGATATAATTATATATGTTATAGCATATAGTGGGCACTTGTGTTCCAACATTCTCCCGGCTTCGTGGATTTTTATCTGGACCATATTCGACCCATTCATTTTGTGGAGAATTTCCTATTCGTGGGAGTTTTCTCGACGATAAACTAATCACTTAATTAGAGTATTTTGGATGGTATTTTCTTTCATGCCCCTAAATACATTTTTATGATACAAAAATTGAGTTTTACTAATTTTAAAATATTAATAATTGATCAATACTGGTATTAGTAACGTTTAATAAGATTAAATGGCCTATCAAACATAATAACTAAACAATTCTCTACTCTATCCTTGCAGGGATGTATGGCTTTTTGGGTGTGTAAATTAATGATTTACTAATTTTCTAAATGTTAATATTGTTAATGTAAACAGGAGCAATCACTTCAAGATGAAGAAAACATACTACGTTCGAATTAGTAAGATTTTAGTTTAGTTTAAATTTTTTAAAATTTTAAAAAGTTTTAAGAATGAAGGAAACAATCCCAGTCTTCAGCGATCTTTCTTTCAAAACGTCCAGGTCTCTCTCTGCTCTCTCGCTCTCTCTCGCGCTCATCTCTCTCTCTCTCATTCTCTTCTATCTCCTTCTCTTAGCTGAGATGAGAGATTTTTTTATGGTACACTATGTATAATATGGGTTTATTGAATATTTTCAATGTGTAATTAGTAATAATTAATTAATGGAATGGAATAATAATAATAATTAATAAATAATAATAATAACCAACATAATAAACAACAATAATAATCAATATCATGGACTACATCAAGCTGTATGGTAAACGAGCCATCAAGGAAATAGATACCCTAATTCCAGACTGGTAAGGATTGTCTCTTGAGGCACTCAGGATTGGAGTTTGGAATCAGAAAAAATGCCGTCCATTAGTTCAACATACAAAAAGGGCAAAATAGTAACGAGGAATCTGAAGGGATAAAGCTAACCAGATGGGAGCAACATCAAACACCTGAAGATGCGACTGGACTAAAAACAAATACCTGGGAGTAATGGAAGGAGGGAGATATAAAAACACCCAAGATAGTTAAGGAAGGTAACCGATCAGGAAAGAAGAATATACTGCAGAGACCTCAAGGCGCGATACCTCAAGTCAAAATCTCAACGCCGGAAATATGATAAAAGCCCATAAACCACCCTGTGGGCAGTTGCCAGGTAATTCAGATACAGCGGCCAGGAATAGTTGGGAAGTGGACGAAGGCAGAACTTCCGCAGCATAGATCAGAAAGCCAGGGAAAACATATGAACAATAACCCAAAGCACTACACCCAAGCAAGGCAAATACAGGACAGACTATACATAACACGAAACAGAAGGAGGGAAGAGGACTACCTAAGTATAGAGGACTGGCGTCCAACCATCGAAAACAGAGCACTGGGGCAATATCTGCAAAACCAGTTGGAAGACGGAGTGGCTAAAGATGGTGCTTGGGAAGAAGGACTAACTCAAAAGCAGACGAAGACCCGAAATAAATACAGAGACAGGAGGAAAGACATAAAGAACAGGCAGGACTGGCACAACAAAACCAATGGCATGGAAACAATACATGAGGACAGACTAAACGAACATAAACCAGCGATGACAATTGGCAATGGCTATCAGGGGGAGGGGCGCTAAAGTAAAGGAAGGCCCCAAAACTTGAAGAATTGTAAACAGCGGCAACAAAGGATCATGGCCCTAAGAACCACCGATATGTTCAAAGCACGATATACGGAAATAACCATCTCTCCCATCATGTAGGGAAGTGCAATACCGAAAACGTGAAAAGTGAAAACCACCAATTAAAGACATAGCAAGTGAATGCCCGGCACTTGCACAAGAACCAAGTAACAAAAAGAGGCCGCTGAGTTCAGTAGCGAAAATCCCTCCACTGGAGGGCCTGTGCAAGAAACATCAGCTACCTTGCAGTAATAAGTGGTACGAGCACCAACCTGAAAGGAGTGATATGAAAACGATCAGGCAAAGATCCTCTGGGACTATGGTATCAGAACGGATAGGGTGATACGTGCAAACAGGACCAGATACGTTGACGTTGATTGACCAAGGTCAAGAAGAAAGTATCAACTCATTTGATGATCTCAATAAACCATGGGTACACCACCAGAGTTGAAGAGAAGAAAGAATCGGGAAAAAATTGGATAATATTCAAGATCTGAAAAATTAGAAATTAAGAAGGATCTGGGATATGCCAGGGTGGAAATCGTTACCCATAATCATAGGGAGCACTAGGCACGAATCCCAAGATCCCTGAAAAGGGAATCTAGAAAAACTAGAGGCTGAAGTAGCTCCGGGCCTCATTGTCAGAAGAGTTGCTTAGCATCCTAGAAAACGGCACACATAGTAAGAATAAGAAGAGTGGATGGACCCTCCAAAGGATGGCAGGATGCAACCGGAACCCCACAATATTAGATACCACCACAGTCGAATTGGAAGGGACTTGTGATAGAGCAAAAAAAAAAAAAAAAAAAAAAAATAAAATCAATAATAATTAATAATAACTGTAATTACAAAAATCATAGTGTTAAAGTAGTTTACAAATTCTATGAAATCTCTCTCTCTCTCTCGTCGATCCTCTCCCTGTTCGGCTCTCTCTCTCTCTCTCTCTCTCTCGTCTCTACTTCTTCTCTCTCTTTCTTTCTTGCTTTCTTACTTACGTATGTTTTGGTTGGTATGATAAATGATTTACTGGATTTTCTAATTACCAATATTAAATATAAACAGCAACTAATATCAAAGTTTCATTAACCCTTTAAAACGCCGGAAGCCGGTAAAAAAAAAATTGTCCTCCCACATGTGCCAGAGGTGTTTTCAGACGTGAGCGCGGAAGCGGGAAAAATTTTTTTTGTTTTTTTCAAAAAATCACAACGCGCTTAGTTTTGTTCAAGATTAAGAGTTTCATTTGTATGGCTCCTTTTTTTGTCATTAGCCTGAAGTTTAGTAGCAACCATCAGAAATGAAAAAAAGTTATCATTATCATATATAAATAATGCGATATATGATAGCGCAAAAAACGAAATTTCATATATAATTGTATTCCAAATCGCGCTGTGCGCAAAATGGTTAAAGGGTAAGCCAAGTTAACTTTTTTTTTCGTTTTGTAAATTTACATTAAATTGCGATCATTTTTGGTGGCTATCTAACACATTGTTAAAACGATAAAAGCACCACAAGAGAAAATATTATCACAAAATAATGCTATGAATTCGTAACGCGCGGACGTAAACGGTAAATTTTCAAATTTTTTTTTCAAAGATTTCCCATAAAATCTAAATATTAGTCCTAGAAGACTTCCAATTTCTTTCAAAGTGAAGACAAATGATTGAATATTACTATACTGTAAGAGTATTATCTTACAATTACAGTTTTCCGAAAACCATATCTGATGAGTTAAAGTTGGAACCGAATGTCCGAATTTTTTTATATATGATATTTTTATAATGCAATTATTTCGGAAATAAGAAAAGCTACAAACCTTCAAATATTTTTCGGTTTTTATTCTACATTGAAATTGCGCACATTTTGATCTATAAATCTTCTATGAAATGCCTAAATATGAAACGGAGCGAAATATTCCGAGAATGGGACGTACGCATTCTCGGAGATTTGTGGCGGAGGACTCCCGCGGCGGCGGAAAGGGAAGGAAAGATTTTTTTTTAAAATTCACCATAAATCTTAAATATTGGCGTTGCAATAGAGACTTCGAATTGTTTCAAGGTGAAGATAAATGACTTGAATATTACTAAGACTGTAAGGGAATTTTAGCTTAAACAATTGCGTTTTTCGACCATTTCGGTTAGAGTCAAAGTTGAACCCCGAACGTGGTTTTTTTGACTATTTTATCGTGATTTATATGCAAGTATTTTCAAAAATGAGAAAAGCTACCAACCTTCAATTTATTTTTTCTTTTGGTTGTATTCTACAATAAACTTGCGCCCTTTCATTTCATATTAAAACAACTTTATGTAACGGCTAATTTTAAAATGGTGCAAAACATTGTACCACAAATTGCACGTTTATGAGGGTTTTTTTTTGCGGAAGAGTTACCGCGCGGGACGTAAAGAAAATGGTTATTTTTTTCATAAATTCACCATAAATTGAAATATTGTGCTAGAGACTTCCAATTTGTTGCAAAAATGAAAGCTAAATGCTTGAATATTACTAGAAATAATAAGCGTTTTGAATGCTTACATTGCGTTTTTCCGACCATTTGTCGGTAGAAAGTCAAAGTTTGACCCGAGGAGGTTGAAATTTTTTGGCAGTTTAATTGTTATTTATATGAAAAGTATCTCAAAACTGATAAAAAGCTACAAACCATTGGGTTAAATTTTAGTTGTAATTGGTGCCATGAAATTGCGCCACATTTCCAATATATAAAACTTTATATAAACGGCTAATTTTCTGGTGGGCAAAACTGTTACCACAATCGCATGTTATGATTTTTTCGGAAGAAAAGAGTTTACCAGCTCGGGACGTAAGGAAAAAGTTTTTTCATAAATTCACCATAAATTCGAAAATATTGTGCTAGAAGACTTCCAATTAGTTGCAAAATTGAAGGTAAACTGATTGAATATTACTAAAATATAAAGAGTTTTTAGCTTACAATTTGCGTTTTTTTACCATTTCCGGTAGAGTCAAAGTTGACAGAAGGTTTGAAAATTTTGGTAATTATCGTTTATTTAATATGAAAATATCCTCAAAACTGAGTAAAAAGCTACAATCAATGGAGTATTTTATATTGGTTGTATTCTACAATTAAAATGATACGCACATTTTTGCAGATAATAAATCACTTCATGTAACGGCCTAATTTACCAATGGTACAAAAATGATGTCAAAGGGAGTAAATAATTCCGAGATGGTGTCAGAGATACTTTTATTTTCGTGGGCGGGCAAGAAGAAATTCGCGGCTTGCGCCGACTGCGTAACGATTGTAAACAAAATAACACCATTTGAATCCGTGAACTCCCAAAGCAATCCCCCAAGGCGCGTGGATTCAAGAGTTTTCGGCTGCGTAGGGCCTAAAAGTAGTTTTTCCGCGAATTTTCAAAAAAAAACCTTTTGTAAGTCTACATAGTAAAATACGGTCCAGTCGGCCACACGAGAGACAAAAATTTGTCGACGTAAAATTAAGTCCAGTCGGCAGTAAATAAAGGGTTAAATTAAGAAAATACTGAATGTGAATTAGCAAGATTTTAGGTTTCTAAATAAAACAGAAAATTATGTATGAATGAAAGAAAAATGCATTTTACCCCAGCACCTTTCTCTTTGTGACTCCAGTGTTAGCAAGCTGATATGGAGCTGGGGTCCAACAAACTGTCAAATTTAATCAAGTGTTCAGGAGGGGGAATGTGTGTTGCCCTCTTTCATGGATCATTTGTAATTCTCTCTCTTCTTCTCTCTCTTCCTCTCCTCTCTCTCTCTATCTCTCGTCCGAGATATGAAAGAATTTCTGTGGTAAAGATGTATGGTATTTGTTTTTTAATATTTTTGAATAATAATAATAATAATAATAGTAATATAACTAAGTTCAAAATTCAATTGTGATTAGTTTTTAATTTTAATACTATCCAATTTCAGTGTTTTAAATAAGGGATAAGAACCCCCCCCCCCCACCCCCCCTCTCTCTCTCTCATCTCGTCTTCTCTTCTCTCTCCTCGTCTCTCTCTCATCTCTCTCTCCACACTACACGAATAGTTATGTCCTAGTGGTAAACTCAGCCCTCTGTTGGGTTGAAATGTATGTATAAGTGTATCTTTAAAGACAATACTACATTTATGGTAAAATAATAATATCACATACTAGTTTACAAATATAAGTTTAATAAAGTTTAATGAGATTAAACAGTAACAATAACATTCTCTCTCTCTCTCTCTCTCTCTCTCCTCTCTCTCTCTCTCTCTCTCTCTCTCTCTTTTTTTTCTTTACTTACGTATGTTTACTTGTTTTTTAGTATAAATTAATGATTTACCTTATGACTAATTTTCTAAATATAAGTAAGATTAACTAAAAATAGCGATTCCCAGTCTTTTTTTTATGACAGTTTGATATACTTATTGGCGGGGGAAGGAGTCGGAGTTTAGGAGTTATTCTCTCTCTCTCTCTCTCTCTCTCTCTCTCTCTCTCAGAAATAATTCATAATTTCACTCTTGATGGTCAGATATATGATGTTACCATTCACTGGTCTCTCTCTCTCTCTCTCTCTCTCTCTCTGTTATTGGCTGTAGGTGTATATTTTTAATGGTATAACCTTAAAGATTATACAGTAATAGGTTAGTAATTTTAGGTATATTTGAGTAGGATGTTATGAAGTATACATTTTGTATCAGAAACTTTCAAGATAGGCAGTTATAAGCCTTTTTCGTGGTGGTTCTAACTATTCGCGGGTTTTAGCTATTCAACGGGGGTGTTTCTGGTAAACATCCCCATCCCCCCAAAAATAAGGGGGAAGTGGGGAAAATGACTTACTTCCATATGGCTGACGTAGGAGTTGGTCATCTATCTATCTATGTGTCTATCAATATATCTATATATATATATATTATATGTATATATATATATATATATATATATATATATATATATATATATATATATATATATATATATAACATGGGGGAAGAACCCCCAGTATTCATAAGGTAAGCGTGGACACAAAACGGAAGGCTGACTCCATTACTCCATTACACACACAACCTATCTCTCTCTCTCTCTCTCTCTCGGCAATCACCCCCTCTCTCTCTCTCTCTCCCCATTCTAACAGGTAATGAAAATGAGAGAGTTGCATCATAACATAACGTTTATTTACAAGAATAACTAAATCAATTAACTAAGTAATCCAGTCTTACAGACTAACTCAAAAACTACAATGTCAAGTCACCCAAAAGTCCACACCCCTCCGGGAACTCTTTTGTCCCCCGGCGTTTCCAGATCCGTCTGTTCCAAAGATACAGAACACATCCCGGTAAGTATACACACAAGTTTAAAGACAAAGTTAATAAAATGGAACATCTTACAAGATATCAAACAAGCCATCCCTTTGGCTAAAGTAAAGGTAACACTTACCCATTCCCAACCGGAATATCACTCACTGTTTAAAAAAACACTTTGGCATCTGCCATCGGGGCTTTGCCTTCCTCCCCCGAATCTCTGTGCAAGTCTTCCCATAGACTTGGCTAGTGATACATTATGAATAGAAGAGGCACACACGCACATACGAATGCACACTTCGACAACGCCTCATATTACTGGCTACAACCAGTTTCCCAAAGGCACTTTGAGAAGAGTTCATAAACTGTCGTGCATTGACTCGAAGAACTAAGCATTTTTATCTCACGCCATCCCCTAGAAACTCATTGATCAGCTACTCTCAGGTCGTCACTCCTGCACTGTTCTCCACATTCCATAGGTCACCCAGAGAACGCACGAACAATATATTAATTAAATTCAAAACCCCTTAGGCCTTACAGATTGCTCGGCCACCTATATGCTAGGCCCCCGCCTAGCAAAATTGCTTATATCAAATAAAACAAACATGGCCGGGCTTTAAAAATAAAATAAGGTAAAACTGCACGTCTCTGGCATTATAAAATAAAGTTCTTATCACGCTTTAATCTCCCAATAACACAAGACGCATTTTCTCTCATATTTTCTGCATTAGGATTCTGAATATCCCTCTTCGCTTGTCTGCAACTAGCTGAAACAGACAGCAAACAGGCTATAGCAGGCTGTAGCAACTGTAGGCGAAGACGGAATGCCTCCTCATCGTAGAATACTTCTCACGGCTTTCTGTAGATCCCCAAAAAACACGCTGTAGAATTCTCTCGATCACCCATCATGGAAATACTTGTAATCACCCTGGACAACATGGCAGCAACCTCTCTTCACGGCTGGTGGACGTCTTGCTGGTGTCGGGGAACGACTTTTGGTGTGTGTGTTAGTATGTCAGTCAAGTCTTTGGTCAATCTAAGAAAATTAACCCAGACATACTACTTCTATCAAACAATGATCTCAAAAAGGCAGAAATACTAACTGAACGTCTCCCAATTAACTCCCTTAATATGACTACCAAAATGATAAGTCATTATCGCAACTCTCTAAGAAAAAAAAACATCAAGTTCTCCAACTCAATTCTCCAAACTCACACATCAGCACACACACAACTCAGAAATCACAGCAACTCCACGGAATTCTGCACTCACACTTCGAACTCGAATGTGTACAAAAAAAAACAAAAAAAAAAAGAAAAAATCGTAACGAGCTCAAGAAAGAATCACGTAACACCCAGAAAAACCCAAAAATGTTCTCCCAAGTTCTGACATTCAAACAACCACAAAATCAGTAAAAATCTCCAACTTTTAACAGCAAAAACCCCTTTACTGCTCAATAATTAATCACAATGAGACTTAATGTCAAACTCCCTTTACGTAAGTAACCCAACCCTCGAAAAATTACATCTCCCCGGTAAAATCCATCAAATCTCCCGTCCAAAAAAGAAATGCTACTTAAGCTCAATCCCCAAATTATATCTCTCATAGGAAAAGGAAGAAAAACAATAAAAAAAAAAGGATAATCACAAGTAGATTTCCCCAATCACAAAATACATAATACATGTATAATATGCATAACTCCCGCGTTTTCCCCAAGAAATGCTCCATGTAAAGTTATGGAATTTGCCAGAAAGCAAACTCTCACACATGCACTTTCGTGAAATGCTATAGCCAACATTTCCAGATATTGCAAAAATTCTGATCTATCACCATCAGAGGAAAAGAATCAGCACACGGCTCACCACATCGCTTGTCAGCAGAAAAATTGCCTGCGGACGCATGCTCTAACAGTAGCATAAAAATTGTCTAGTCAGACACATAAGTTTGGAAACTCATGATTCTCAAGAAAAAAAAGGTCTGACACATTTCACAGAATAACTCCGGGATATGACTAATGTGCACAAAAATTTGTCTCGAAGACTTATTCTCTCAACATGACTTTTCCCCAAATTATATTTCTCCTTTGTCCAACACACTTGTGAACATAAAAATGCACACACATCTCCATAGGACTCGTAATGCAGTAATGCCATTCGCCTCTAAATAGACACGAAATCAAAAAAGAGAACCACAGAAATCTCCTCTTGTCTCAAAAAAACTCCATAACCACAAAAAAAAAGGGTCACCCGCCCAAGATTAATTCCAACTCCATTATGAGACACCATATTAATAATAACACCACTCCGGTTATAAAAATATTTCCTCCATTTGGTTAATAACCAACCCCATTATATTATCTTATTTCTCCAATAGCCACATGTCAGTAAAAAAAAAAAGACACCACTCCAAGAATAGAGAATAATCACCTCTATTTCGGCAAATACAAAATATTTACCTCTATTTCCCCAATAACTCCATGTGGAACAAAACAAGGCTCCAAAAAATATATCTCCAAAAAATGTGCTCAAGGCAACTAACTCACACACTCACAAATATGCCCCATAATCTCCAAATATGTGTCTCCATTTGCAACAAAGATGGCTGCAAAATAATTGAACTAAACATAGCTCATACACTATTGACAAATATCAACAATGGCCAAAATATATCTCCCATATTATTATATCTCAAATTATAACTCCAAAATAATATATACCTACCCAATTATCTCCCCAAAATAATATATCAAATTATATCTCAATTCTAACAATTCCAATTTCAGAGAATAACTCAATGTTATAGTAAAAAACTATAAAAACTCTCTCCATTTAGCATAATTGCTAAAAAAAGGGCAAAAACTCGGCAAATAAAACTGTCTAGAAAATTCTAGAAAAAATCATCAATGTGCCACAAGTCATTATAACAGAACTTTCAACTCACAGTGTCTAAGCCAAGACTTCTCCATATGCACTACGACATAAGCCACTACAAAAATTAACCAAGTTTCCTATCTCTCACAAAGTGTCACAAATACAACCAAGGTATTGTGCAAGAAAACTCATTCTGGAACACAAATATCCAGAGAAGAAATGTAGTGCCATTACGTATGCATTCAAAACTATGCAAAAAATTCTCCCATATATTACTCTATAGCATCAAATAGCTAAAACACGAACACGTTCCCGAACAATGACTCTTAAGATCACGAACTGAGAATAATTATTCACACTAACTGGAGAGAAAAATAAACTCAAAATTCACCCATGGTAAAAAAAAACTTGTGTCAGCTATGGCTAATTTCCAAAAAAGGAGAAAAGAAAAATCAACGGCACCATTAACTATCTCCCGGTAACTCACTAGATGTCAAGCGATTATCTGCTGAACTCATAAAAAAAGGACAAGGAAAAGAAAAAAAACAAACTAAAATAATGTGTTGTTAGTTCCTCCCAAAATCAAAAAAGATTTCACCTCCCTTGATAGCATTACGGCACCCACGTATTAGTATAAAAAAAAAAAAAAAAAAATCAGTATCAGAAATATCATTATCACAAAATCACCAAAAAAAAATTGCTATCATCAAAATCATCAGTATCAGTACAAAAAATATCACCAATGTTAATGCTTGTCCATTCTCCAAAAATTCAGCAAAAAATTCAGCAAAAATTCAGCAAGATTCAACACAATTCACCAAGATTCAGTCAGATTCATCAAGATTCAGCAAAACTCATCCCCGTGAATCACTGAAAATATTCTCCAAAGTTACAAAAACTCAACAAATAATTAACACAAGACTTCTCCCATTAATTCATTGTAATAATTATCCCTGAATAATTATCTGTAATAATTATCAACTAATATCCATGAAATATCTCAAAACTCTCTCGTAAAACAAGTCTCCCGTAATGATAATTATACTTAAGTAAACCTCCCGTGACACATCTCAAGTATAATAATTATTAATAATAATAATAACTCTTCATAGCAATAATTCTCTTGCAAAGATCTCAAGTAAGGGTGAAATTCAAAATAGCATACAACAGTATTGCTGAATCCTATGACATACAATTTCTCCAGCATGCAACACCATGACATAACACCATTGCCACACAACACAGATACAACACCAATCATCGGCATTTCAAAGTAATTTCTCCAACACAATAAAAAAAAACAAAAAAAAATACTCTGTGTATCCCCCTTATATTTGTGTCTTTCAAGGCACAAAGAAACATAACACATCCCGTGCATGTTAACTACTTTTCCCCTCAAATCTCTTTTTATTTCCTTTTCTCTTCATCCAAGAGAGAGAGAGAGAAAAAAAAAAAACTTTTCTAAAAAAAAGACTCTACGGGCATTTCACTTCATCAACTAATCAATCAGCTGATATCTTAGCATTCAATGTCAAGGCCAGACCCATCTCCAACACAAAGAAAAAAAAGGAAAAGGGGGAGTTCACCCACACTGAGAAAAAAAAAATTTCTCCCCCCCTGAGAACAACCCCTCAGTCGAGCAGCAGAACAGGCCCCGAGGCCATACCAGCAGTATCCCCATCCTCCCCACTTGAACAGTGTCTGAGGACCCCATTCCCAAGGTATACACTAGTGCCCATCCCTGCACTATCTCTTGAGGGAGGCTAGTGGTACCCATGCAACTACCCCCCCGAGGGAGGGATGGCCAGGTATACCCTCGCAATGCAAGGCGCCTCTCTGCAGAAATGTGCTGAGCCCGTAAAATTGTGGCCGCTGTCTCTAAGCCCGATATGATTATCCAAGCACAGTTCACATGCATAGAAAAATACACTCCTATGTTTTAAACAAAGACGAATGCATACGTCTATTATAAACCACGTGCAAATAAAGAAAACACGTCACTATGGGGCAAAGACAAGAAAAATTGTTGACCTCTTGAACCAATCCCATAACCCTGAAATATTTAAACAAAAACCCACTCCTTCAAAACAATAGTTTAACACTCACCACTCCATAATGGGAACAAAAGGAACTCGAAATTCTTCGTAAAACGCGTAAATCTCGTTGGCACAATACAAATGCGATTGGCGAAAACGCACCTAGCAACCGTCACTCATGAACTAGACTGAGTTGCTTGTCTCACGACTCCCGCCCTGAAGAATCTCGGTACGAGCAAATTTGATGACCCTAATAGAAATTCTTTCCTCATCCCCCCATCCCACGGACGGATATTTTCTCTACCCCTTTTATTTTCTAACTGGCCACCCATCTCTACATTGGCGTTCCTAGGCATAGAAAAGAAAAAAAAACCTTTTATATCCCCTCTTAACCGCTGACACCACTATAACATGGGGGGGAAGAACCCCAGTATCATAAGGTAAGCGTGGACACGAAACGAAGGCAGACAACCCCCATTACTCCATTACACACACAACCTATCTCTCTCTCTCTCTCTCTCTCTCTCTCTCTCTCTCTCTCTCTCTCTCTCGGCAATCACCCCCTCTCTCTCTCTCTCTCCATTATAACAGGTAATGAAAATGAGAGAGTTGCATCATAACATAACGTTTATTTACAAGAATAACTAAATCAATTAACTAAGTAATCCAGTCTTACAGACTAACTCAAAAACTACAATGTCAAGTCACCCAAAAGTCACCCCTCCGGGAACTCTTTTGTCCCCCGACATTTCCAGATCCGTCTGTTCCAAAGATACAGAACACATCCCGGTAAGTACACACACAAGTTTAAAGACAAAGTTAATAAAATGGAACATCTTACAAGATATCAAACAAGCCATCCCTTTGGCTAAAGTAAGGTAACACTTACCCATTCCCACCGGAATATCACTCACTGTTTAAAAAAACACTTTGGCATCTGCCATCGGGGCTTTGCCTTCCTCCCCCGAATCTCTGTGCAAGTCTTCCCATAGACTTGGCTAGTGATACATTATGAATAGAAGAGGGGCGCACGCACATACGAATGCACACTTCGACAACGCCTCATATTACTGGCTACAACCAGTTTCCCAAAGGCACTTTGAGAAGAGTTCATAAACTGTCGTGCATTGACTCGAAGAACTAAGCATTTTTATCTCACGCCATCCCCTAGAAACTCATTGATCAGCTACTCTCAGGTCGTCACTCCTGCACTGTTCTCCACATTCCATAGGTCACAGAGAACGCACGAACAATATATTATTAATCAAAACCCCTAGGCCTTACATATATATATATATATATATATATATATATATATATATATATATATATATATATATATATATATATATATATATATATATATATATATATATATATATATATATATATATATATATATATATATATATATATATATATATATATGTGTGTGTGTGTGTATGTGTATCCATGACCAGGAAGTGGGAAAAGGCTACTTCCATATGCTGACGTAGGTGGCCTCTGATTTTCCTTTACTAAAATCTAGTACTTTTCTTTTTAGATTTCTTAAAACTGAGGGCTTAAAACAGACATAGAATGTATGCAAATATATATATAATTTATACTATGTATGTATATATATATTGAGAGAGGGAATGGGTACCAGCATCAGCTGGGATTATGAATTGGGCATTGGGGTAACAACATCATTCTCAAGGTTTTATAAAGGATGACTGGAAGCCTCTGATACCCTGGCCGTACCACTCTAAAATAGGTGAAAAAATATGGTGAGGCACTGCCCATTATAAAGGGGAAACAAAGTGTTTGGGGGAAAAAATGCATAGAAACTTATAAGATAGTTTTTCATAATGTACATAGTAATCGTTTGATGACTTCAATTACAGATAACTCGTCGATATGCAGAGTTCAGCGGAGCTGTGATGGTGTTGCATGAAAAGTTTCCATTGGAAGGTGTTGATGGACTTATGCTTCAGCTTCAGGATGAAGTAGAGAAAGTAATTCTTAAAATGGCAGCTGTATTTCACAATCGGAAAGATCAGCTGATATTCCTCATTAATAATTATGACATGATGCACTCTGTGTTGTCTGTGAGTATTTCTTTATTACAGTATTTTAGATTATAAAATCAAACTCATTAAACTCCATGTCCCATATTAGTTGTTGGGGATAGGTTCTTCCATGCACTTTGCTGAATAAGTGTGAGTTGGAAATAGAAGTAACTTTCATTAAATGAAAAGCACTGCCCTTTCAATGTTTTCAGTGGGTAAATGTACCTACAACGTAAAAATGTACCCAGAATATTGGCAGCTTAAGATTTTTTATGCACCATTCTGTAAAATTAATGGCGTCAAAAGTTTATGTAACATCACTCAAACACTTTTTTTATACCTTAGAGCATATAGATGCATCATTATTTGACCTGAGGTTAGTCAAGCATCGAGTGTGTATGAGTATTATTCTAATTCTCTTAATTTCTTGGAGAAATAGGTCTGTTCCTCTGTACCCCTTCACATCTGTACCTATCTTTGTGTCTTAAGATATCCTCTTATGTTCTCACACAGATTTTTTGTTTTGTTTCTTCTTTGTTTGAATTGGGAGTCCATAAATAATGAAGCTTTAAGGATTCTTGTAATCTTCCACTTGCTTTTTATCTTGTATAATGGTAGTGGGCTGTAAGCTATCCTTTTTTGGCATTTCATATGCTAGAGTTAGTTAGTATTCGTGAGAGGTGGTCAGTTTGGTTTTGATTGATAAAGTAGGACAGATAACAGAAGGATTGATAGTGAAATAATAATTTGGATATAGACAAGGGAAATTATGTATGGATCCATTTTTTATTATGAAATAGTATTCTGAGGTGAGCTGATAAAGTGGAGAGAATTAATAAAATAATTTTATGAAAAATGTTTTGGGAGGTAGGAGGAGAACACCCAGAGCAGAACAGAAGAGCCTTGATATCTGTTATCTGTGAAGCAGTAGAATGCTTACAAGAGAAATGTGTATTCTGCAGCATGTTTAGCGGAGAACACCCAGAGCAGAACAGAAGAGCCTTGATATCTGTGAAGCAGTAGAATACTTACAAGACAAGTGCATATGCACTGTGCAGAATGTTAGCAGAGTTCAGCACACTAATGAAGTGGATTCTGTGCAGTTTTGTGAAGTCATATGAAGCTGCTAATGTTGATGTATTCTGCATGAATTTCAGCTGTCATTCAACTGTTAAGGATGAAGATGCCTTTTTTGAACTAATATTAATACACTGGTTCTGACTAGCTGATTAGACTTGATGTTACCTCTGACTCCAGGCTTTCTTTATCAACAGTACTTGTATAGCATAGCACCTTATGCTGCCAGAAGAGGAGGCATTGTTTGTAAGGTTTCCTATACTGTATGTATGAAGATGATGGTATTAGTCTTTTAATGATTCATATTTATATGTTCTAAATGCATTGGAAGATAATTATCGTGTCTAGGTGTCAGCAGTCTCCTGAGAACATTTTCAAACAATAATGACTGAAATTGTTTGAGGATTCTACATATGTTGGGTCATATACCATAATCTCTATTTCAACCAAAACTCCCACGTGCTCTTTTGATGCCTGCACCTCAAAAGAGCAGAGCATCAAGCATCAATATCAATAGTATACACATACATTCTGTTAAGATGCCATATTCTCACTCTGCTAGTTTCCAAGGTCTCACATTTTCAAAACTATGAAATTGATGTGCCGATACTCATAAAATTGAAAGGTTGTTATACTTCTTAAAATGTCATGTGCTAGTGCCCTATTTCATGTGACTTATTTATGTGTTTCTTATTTATTTAATTTCTCTTTTTCCTAGAAGTTAGGAAATTTCCTTGTAATTTAATAACTTTTAGGTTTGTTGAACACGCTAATATTTTATATTGTTTTGATTGGATTTTTACTGTTGTTCATGTATTTAATTTTATTTAGCTTACACTTTTAGGTTTAAATTGTATGGCTTTCACAAAGGAAGATCTTCTGGTGACCTTTTTGTGTATGTCACCAATTTTTTGTCATTGTGGAATATAGTAAGATTAATGTTTTGTACCACAATAGATTATAAAGCTTTTCACATATCCTTATTTTCATATAAAAATCTTACACATGTATGCATTACAATATGTATGTAAATTTTCAGATTTTCCCTTTTTTTGAAGCTTTTGATAAGTCTGAAGAAATTAACCATATAGTACCAAACAATAAGTTTTCCCATTCCATGAGGAATGACAATACACCACTACCGTATTTGGTTTTATGCAGCTGTTTGCTTCATAACTGGAAGTGGTTGGGATTGAAGAGAACCATTCTAGAAATATACCTGCAAATGTATTTCTCTGAGGATAGCTATTGAGTGTCAAGTGATAAAGATCCAGGCATAATGAATATGAAATATAATCCATAATTTTTAACATGATATATCAAAAGAATAAAGTTTCTCTTAATGGTTGCCTTTAGTAGTACTTTTCAGTGGAATTGAAAGATATAACTTTTCTGTTAGAGAGACATCTAAAGTAGGATAACATTTTAAAAATCTAAACGTTGCCATTAAAGGTCGCCTTTTCAGATTATTCATGGCTAAAAAAAATCATGTACAATATTAAGTTTTATTGGAGAGCTTCTTGGCTTTGGAAAAGATAGAAAAGGATTTATGTGAATTTTAAGTGATGTTTCCGTAATTTTTTATAATTTGTCACAGGAAAAAACAAGAGAGGACAGTCGTGAATGTGAACGGTTGAAAGAATTATTAGGACAACGAACAGCAGAATACATTGAGGAGGTGTTGGCACCACATTTTGGAGGCATGTTAACATTTGTTCGGGAAACTGATCACCTCATAGCCAACAACAATGTTGAAGCCTTAAAGGATTATGAAAGTTAGTATTGATTCTGAGTACATCAGGTTTAAGAATATATGATTATAGATGATAATGGAATTAAATTTTTATCTTTTTACTCTTATATAGATTTGCTTAATATTATTTTTAACTTTTTTTCAGAAAAAGTTGTCCCCCTTGTCAAGTCCTTTTCATCAACTTGGAAAAAATCTGTCGAGCGTCTCAACAATGAAGTAATGCAGTGCTTTTCTAACTTCCGTACTGGAACAGTAGTATTGCAGAGAGCTCTTGAAACCCTAATTACAGCTCATCATACTTTCAATCGTATACTGAGCCACCAAACATTCCAACACTTGAATATCAAAGGTGATATTGTTAATTCACATCATTTGATTGTAGAGGCTAAGAAATATAAGCCTACTTTCTGATCTATAGTATATGATGTTATACGTTACTCTGATTTTATTATTATAATAAAAATATTTTATTCAAATTATGCATTTCATTCTTTAGAAGGTCCTGTATGTTTTATACTGTATTATGAAAGATCTCATTGGTTTGGTAAAATTCAAATCAATGACCTTCCAAGTGTATAAATATTTATCAGTTTTGTAAGTATTGTATGTACTGGATATAGAAAACCAAATGCAGCTGTGCCTTCCTGGAAAGTACCATGATAAAGTGGAATGTTTGTGTGCTTGCTGTCACATACTTTGTTTAGTTTTTTAGCTGTTAAACTAAAAACACAAACCAAAAGGATATATAGTATTTTTAAGCCTGCTTCTTATTATCCCTTATTGAGAATGAAAATTTGGTGTACCTTTCTTTTAACATAGGTCCTGAGAAGTTAGGGTTTTATTGCTCTGATGTGAAAAATGGGGAGGTATATCAAATGGAATTGTAGAATAATTCTAGCAGCTAGGGGATTGCATTTTCACTGCAAAATCAGGAACAAATACAAATCTAGGAAATCTCAGTTGACTGAGTATAAACCTTACTAGAGAGGATGCAAGGCTCACTGGCCTGTCTTGAAGTTCATGTTAGAAAGGTCAGCTTCAACAAAGAAGTGAAGGCTTCATCCAAATTTTTATAAGGAGTCTTTAAAAGACTCAAACCAAAGCAAAATCCCATTTGGAAGACGGGATTGATTTTGGATATATTTCTCAAAGTGTTAGCAGTACTGACAGTTTTGAAAAGCCCACATTTAACCCTTGTTTCTGGATACCTAGAAATGAGACCATATCCCCCCAATAGTAGAGGCTTCTATCATCTTAAAAATAAGATAAAAATGAGGATAAGGTGCAGGACTTTGACAACAAAGAGATATTCGAAGAAGGGAAGCAGGGGAACTTGTAAACCCTAGTCACATGTTTATGAAAGTTGGGTCCATTTATGCACTGTTTTATCACACAGGTAAGAGAGAGAAAAGTTTTTTATTATCTTTTTTTTTACCTTTATTTTGTGTATACAATATGGTAGCTGCAAAAGGCAAAATGGGGAAAAAATACAAACATTAACTTTACAGTAGTGTACTGTTTGTACAGTACCTACCAAATTGTATGTTGGGTAGGGGAGATATAAAAAGATTTGCTTTTCTTTTTTTATTATGGGTACACACTGTTGTAGTTCTAAGAGAAAAAATGGTACAGTGGTACCTTGAGATACGAAAGGCTCAACATACGAAAAACTCGAGATACGAAAGCTGACACGAAAATTTTTACCTCTCTACATACGAAAAGTTTTAAAGATACGAAAGGTTTCTGAAAGTCCGAGATTCGCCCGATAACAATTTTGAAACTTGCGCCACGCGCCGCCATCTTAGTACTAGTAGACTCGCCACCATCCTCCTGCTCTCCCATTGGTTCCTGATGCTAGCCAAGCCATGAGATCCTTCTCTCCTATTGGACAGCATCCCTCCCATCATGCATCTTACGTGGTGGCGTGCCTTCGCTCGGCCACTTCGCACCCGAAGCTTTATCGTACGCATGCAACATTCGTTCGGTCCAACGATTTCATTTAGTATCGTAAATTCGTTAGTGATTTCGTTATGCTACTTTATCGTGTTGTGAGAACCTAATTAGTATATGTACTACATACGTAACTTAATTACGTACAGTACATATTAGTCATGGGTCCCAAGAAAGTTGCTGAAGTTCACAGAAAGAAGAGAATGCTTTCTATGGAGACAAAAATGGAGATAATAAAAAAGTATGAAGCTGGCTTGCGGTTGAGTGTGATCGCTAAGGAATACGGCCGAAATCCGTCGACGATAGGCACCATCCTTAAGCAGAAGGAAGTCATCAAAGCAGCTACACCTTCCAAGGACATGACTATTTTGTCCAACAAGAGGAGCCATGTGCATAATGAAATGGAAAGGCTGCTTCTTGTATGGATCGAGGACAAAGAAATCGATGGCAATACGATAACTGAGACGGCAATCTGCCAAAAGGCCAGCGCTATTTTCGGCGATTTGATTGCCCAAGCCGAAGACGACGACGGAGAGGGGACATCAACGGCAACCCCAGAGTTCAAGGCTTCTCATGGGTGGTTCGAAAAATTCCGTAAACGGACTGGCATCCATTCGATGGTGAAGAAATTGAAATTTTATTTTAAGTTTTTTGTAAAGTTAATTGTTACAGTTTTGTTAATGTGTTTTGTAAAGTTTAGTTTGTTTTTCTGACCTTTTTTTGTGTGTTTCGTAAAGTTAAGTGTACGTATCTGCCATTTGTCCTCCTCCTCTGCCGCCACTTTCGGAGATAGCCTCACTCGAAAGGTAAGCTTCCACATTTACGTTACAGTAATAATATTTCTTGTACACTAATATACACTTTATTTACAGGTTTTGCATTTTTGTTATTAAGTTACATATTGAATGGTCCAAATTGTTGTGGTATTTCATTGTTTATAGGTCAATTTAGCTTTATTATTACTGGGGTGTTTTTGGAGGGCTTGGAATGGATTAGCCATTTTACATGTAAAATATGGTCCAAAATACGAAAACCTCATGATACGAAAGGCGCCTTGGAACAGATTAATTTCGTATCTTGAGGTACTATATATATATATATATAATATATATATATATATATATATATATATATATATATATATATATACATATATATGTATGTATGTATGTATGTGTGTATATACATATACATGAAGTAAGAAATTGTTTTGTCTAGGTCAACTTGTTTTGATTATCTTTTGGCATTTGATAATTTATTTTTTGCTATTGTTGAAATAGATTTTGATGATAATGATTAGTAAAAGTGATTAACAGTGAAGCAGATGTGTATGAGAGAGAGAATCGTTTGATCTAAAGTTTTCAAGAAACTGTCATTTCATGTTGAATTTTGAATTTTTATAATTTCATTTTAAGAAATTGTAATTTCATATCAAATTTTGAATTTTCATCAGTTCTTTTTTATCGATAAATTTAGATGACAAACAAAGAAACTGACACAGGGGCTCATAACTAAGTTTGTTAGGCCTAACGGGTGTGAAGACATGCGATCCGCTAGACCCCGAAACCTCAAATGGTCCACAAAGCCTTCCTTCAGCAGAAGAACTCTTCACGGAGGATGAGATAGAGGTGTTTGATGGTTTTTTGGCAGATGATAGGTAGAGGAAATTCCATCCAAAAGGTTTTTTTAAAGGAAATAACTGTATGTACAGTATGTACTGTCGGCCAAAAAACTATTGGCAGAGTTTTATAATTTTTCGTTCACCTGCCTGACGCATGATTCATGCCATTTTTATCGATTTTTCTTTTCAAAAATGGGAGAAATCGCATGTAATGACGTTAAAAACAGTCACTGATATCTTTAGAACAGTATGTTATGTTATTGTGTAAAACTATTTTCCATATGGCAAAATTGACGTGAACGAAACGAAGTGATAAAAAACGTCTTATCACAACCATAGATATACATTACCAAATAGATAGGAGACACCTATCACTAGTAGTATCACATAAACATAGTCCTTAAATTATCATTTCAATATTAAGTTGAAGGTAGTTGAACCATTCCATTTGTTAAATTTTACAGAAAACTTTGGAATCTCACAAAATGCTATCAAATTTAAAAAAAAAAAAAAAAAAAAAAAAAAACTATCCTAACAGTGTGAACCAGGCGGCCTCACTCATTGCTTTTGATGTTATGTGAACGGGAATCTAATGTCAATGTGTCATTGATCGGTCTAAGAAACATCCCTCGATGAGCGAGAGAAATATTGCACTGCATTCGGTGCAAGTTCCTGTTGGAGAGATATCAAGAAAGCCTAAACCGGAGAGAATCATACATAGATGAATCAAATTTTTTAAAGAACGGCAAAATTTAGAACATGGGCCTAGAGGTGGAACACCTCGAAGCCCCACACGAGAGCAAGGCAATACGGTAGTGTAAATGTTGCTGAGCAACATTCAATTGTGAACTTTTGAATTCTAGTGCCTTGTCACTGCATTGCTGAACCAGGAATCATAACTAGCTCTACGCTTATGACTGGTGTCTGATGAATACTTTAGATGGAGAGGAAGAGATTTTTAAATCTACACTTGAAATCTTTGATAGTTGTCTAATGAATAAGTCTAATGAATAAGCAAACTTATCTTTGATGGATGAGAGATTCAGTTAGGCTTACTCTTTTTGTTTTGTTTTTTATCGGTGGCCAGTGAATACCACGGATAGGGAGAGAAACGGTTTCAATGATGCATGCATTTTTTCTTCAAAACCTAAAGAATACATTTTATTGGGAGATACTTTATCAACATCGGCCTAATCCTTCCATCACTCCTATACGCCACCTCCGCTCTCTTCTACATCTCAGGCGACTACGTAGATCCGACTTCTCAGTTCTCACTACGAACTCCATCTCGTGAAACCATCACTAATGATAACGGTTATTTTAAAATTGCCCGCACCGACAACGGACGCCTTAAAATGCATGTTTATAAAATATTTTCTGTTCAAAGAAACTTTATCTTTCATTCCACATAATATGTGAATACACTCGTGTTACACCCTGTAGCCGTCAAAGAGCAAACCCTTTATTAAAGCAGTAGGTTTTTCTTGAAAAAAAAAAACCAGCTACTTAAAATATGCTTATGGTAATAGGTCTAGGTATACATGTGAAATTAATTTGAATTAATTTCTATTTAGAAAAAATGAATAGCTACAGAAAGATCAACCTAAGAATGCTTTACGGAAAGTAAGCCTTTCTTAACCCTCTTACGCCGATTGGACGTATTAAACGTCGAGTCAAAATGTCTCCCATATGCCGAATGGATGTATCATACGTCGGCTCAAAAAAGTTTTTTTAAAAATTCGCGGAAAAATACTTAAAGGCCTACCAGCCGAAAACTTTTGTATCACGCGCCTTGGGGGATGCTGGGAGTTCACGGATCAAGGCGTTGTTTTATTTACAATCGCTACGCAGGTGCGCAAGCGCGAATTTCTTTCTTATCGCACTAAAAAGTATCAGTGACACATTTCGGAAATTATTTCGTCACATTGACATAATTTTTGCACCATTTTAAATTATCCTTTACATGAAGTATTACATATGAAAATGTGCGCAATTTCATGTAAAATACAACAAAAAAATACTCATGATTGTAGCTTTTATCAGTTTTGAAATATTTTCATATAAATAACGATAAGTGCCAAAATTTCAACCTTCGGTAAAATTTGACTCTACAGAAATGATCGAGAAACGCAATTGTAAGCTAAAATTCTTATATTATAGTAATATTCAATCATTTGCCTTCATTTTGCAACAAATTGGACGTCTCTAGCACAATATTTCGATTTATGGTGAATTTATGAAAAAACTTTTTCCTCACGTTCGTGCGATAACTCTTCCGATAAATTTTTTCGTGCGATTGTCCTAATGTTTGCACCCTTTTAAATTTGCCGTTACATAAAGTTTTATATATGGAAATGTGTGCAATTTCATGCACAATACAACAAAAAACAACCCATGGTTGTAGCTTTTATCAGTTTCGAAATATTTTCATATAAATAACGTTAAGTGCAAATATTTCAACTTTCGGTCAACTTTGACTCTACCGAAATGGTCGAAAAACGCAATTGTAAGCAAAAACTCTTATATTCTGGTAGTATTCAATCATTTACCTTCATTTTGCAACGACTTGGAAGTCTCTAGCACAATATTTCGATTTATGGTGAATTTATGAAAAAAAAAAAACATTTTCCTTACGTTCGCGCGGTAACTCTTCCGAAAAAATCAGAATTTTTTTGTGCGATTGTCGAAATGTTTGCACCATTTAAAATTAGCTGTTACATAAAGTTTTATATATGAAAATGTGCGCAATTTCATGTAGAATACAACTAAGAATGATTGAAGGTTGTAGCTTTTCTCTTTTTTCGAAATAATTGCATATAAATCACGATAAATAGAAAAAAAACCATGTTCGGTCAAATTTGACTCTACCGAAATAGTTGAAAAACGCAATTGTAAGCTAAAACTCTTACGGCCTAGTAATATTCCGTCATTTTTCTTCATTTTGAAACAAATTTGAAGTCTCTAAAACAATATTGTGATTTATGGTGAATTTTTGAAAAATATATTTACCTTCACTCCGCACGCCGATTCGCGGCCGCAAGTCTCTGAAATACGTATATCGCATTATCCTAATATTTGCTCCTTTTCATATTAGCCTTTTTATAGAGTTTCATATATCAAAATGTGTGCAAATTCATGAAGAATACAATAAAAAATAATTGAAGGTTGTAGCTTTTTCCATCTCCGAAATATGTGCATATAAAAAAATATATATATAAAAATTTCGACATTCGGTCAAATTTAACTCGTCCGAAATGGTCGAAATCTGCAATTCTAATCTAAAACTCTTACAGTATCGTAATATTCAATCATTTGTCTTAATTTTGAAACAAATTGGAAGTCTCTAGAACAATATTTAGAATTACGGTGAATTTTTGAAAATAACATTTTTTTACGTCCGCGCGTTACGAATTCGTTCATCATTTTGTGATAATATTTTTCCGGTGTTGCTTTTATTGTTTTACTATGTATTATATATCAAAAGGATTGCAATTTAGTGTACAATACAACGAAAAAAAATTAACTCGTTAGCTTTGACCGTTTTTTGCACAGCGTGATTTGAATACAATTATCTATGAATTAATTTTTTTTCGCTACCATATATCGCATTATTTACATATGATAATGATATTATTTTTCATTTCTGATGATTGCATACTAAACTTCAGGCAATGAGAAAAAAATGAGCCAAAAATGAACTCTTAATCTTCAAAACTAAGCGCGCTGTGATTTTTTGAAAAAAATATTTTTTCCGTTTCCGCACTCACTCCAAACCGGCGCCGGCATACAGGAGAGGTTTTGATTTTTAGGGCTTCGGCGTAAGAGGGTTAATGTATTCGTCAGTTTTGACTCTCACAGCTTTCCAACGTGTCCAAATGAAACAGGATGCAAGGATTTCGATAAAAAATAAGACTGAATTATATTCGTTTGATTTTTTTATGATTGCTTTTTGACTTTGAATAGCTAAGTCTGAGTTAATTATGTTAAGCAATTATGAAAAGGATAAGAAGAAAGGCGAACATGGCTAATAAAACAAGAATAACGGGAATAGTCAAATAAAGCAGATTATATATATATATATATATATATATATATATATATATATTATATATATATATATATATATATATATATATAGATATATATATATATATATATATATATATATATATATATATATATAATATATATATTGCGATTTAAATATTCATTAATATTACGTATCCGAGAAAGTATAGACCTAGGCTAATCATATGGGAAAATCAGAAGTCCAATTTAGGCCCACTAAATGTGGCATGCAAATTATTTTATTGATCAAAGGACAAAATTAGTTTAATTAAACATCGTTTTCAGAGAATGTTAATGCCTTGATGTAGTTTTTATCGGCTGTAGGAGACGAAATGCAGTACGATACGTTGAGTCAAGACTCAAGCGTCAGCAAAGCCAACTTCAAAATCTTCGGTATGGTGTCACGAAGCTAGAGTTGAGAATAAAATTAGAAATCGTGGACCCATCGGTATATATTTTCTTTACTTTGCAAAATAATTATCTTTAATACGTTTAATAAGTCTACTCTATTCTAATGTAATTTATTTAAAGTATAGCACCTTTGAAAGGAAATGTTATTTATTGTTAAGTAAATAATCTGGCATCTGCATATGGCAATATTTCCATAACGAACAATGAATTAAGAAACTACGCCAATTCTTCGTTGGCCGTCTGTACACTTGCACCCACTCTTGGCATTGTTTATGTGTGGGAGTTTTCAATATCCTGTGTGAAATTTTAAACTTTTTAAAGTTATTTAAACCTTTTTTTATGTTTTATTTGTCCATAAGAACAATTTCATATTAGAAAAAAAATTACAGTATAGTACAAAGAAAGTATTAAAAATGGGTAGTATAAAAAAGTTTGACTGGGTAAGTTGCCGTTTGCCTTGGCCATAATGGAATTATTCCCATAAAGTATTTGTTTCGAAATATGCGAATTTCCCATTCTGCGAGGCCGTGGATCGACCAAATAATCGCATAATTGGGAACGCCACAAAACCTATCAAATCTATTGTCTTTTCAAGTATTTTAGATGTGGGGGGGGGGGGGGGGGGGGGGGGGTGCGGGGTTTGCTGGTATTTGAGAGAAGGGGTGGGAGAATGCTTGGAGGAAAAAAAAATATTATTCCTCCAAGGGGGAATGCGAGAAAAAGTTTTCCGAAAGCTCAGCCATTAGCCAAGACAGAAGGCTCTGCCTCACGCATTTGGGACGTCATAGCGCAGTGTATATGAATGTTCGGTATCATCATCACCATAATACTTATTATTCAGATCTGCGAAGTGTATTCTGATCATCTGCATCATGAGAAGCAGATGTGTTTGAGAGAGAGAGAGAGAGAGAGAATCGTTTGATCTAAAGTTTTCAAGAAACTGTCATTTCATGATTAATTTAGAATTTTTATAATTTCTTTTTAAGAAATTGTAATTTCATATCAAATTTTGAATTTTTGAGAGAGAGAGACAGAGAATCGTTCAATCTAAACTTTTCAAGAAACTCATTTCATGATTTATTTTCAATTTTTATCATTTCTTTTTAAAAAATTGTAATTTTATATAAAATTTTTAATTTTCATCAGTTTTTTTTTATCGTAAAATAAAATGAAAACGATTACTGAGACAGGCGCTCATAACCAAGTTTGTTAGGCCTAACGGGACTGAAGACACTCATGATCCACCAGTCCCGAAACGGTTCACAAAGCCTTCCTTCAGCAGAAAGACTCTACACGGGGAGCTATTTCTACAGAAGCAGTCCGCACGGACTGCAAGGAACGTAACCGCGGATACGACATCAACTAGGAATTGGGGCGTCCAATGTAATTCGCCGCGCTTAGTACTGGCCCCGGGGGCGTTAATTACAGTCGACCGAATAACTATTAGTTAGAAGGTTTTTTTTGGCAGAGGATAGGTAGAGGAAATTCCATCCAAAAGGTTTTTTAAAGGAAATGACTGTATCGTACAGTACACTTGTACCCACTGGTGGCATTGTTTACGTGTGCGAGTTTCCATCATCCTGTGTGTAATTTTCAACTTTTTAAAGTTATTAAAACCTTTTTAATGTTTTATTTAACCACAAGAACAATTTCATATTACAAAAAAAATACAGTATGGTACATAGAAAGTATTGAAAATGGGTAGTATAAAAAAGTTTGACTGGGTAAGTTGCCGTTTGCCTTGTCCGTAATGGAATTATTCCCATAAGGTGTGTGCTTTGAAATCTCCGAATTTCCAATTCTGCGAGGTGGATCGACCAAATTCACGCATAATTGGGGAAAGGGTGGGGGGAATGCTTGGAGGAAAAAAAAAACCTATTATTCCTCCAAGGGGGAATGCGAGGAAAAGTTTTCCTGCTCAGCCATTAGCTAAGACAGAAGGCTCTGCCTCACATTTGTGATGTCATAGCCAGTGTGTATGAATGATCGGTATCATCATCACCATAATGCGTATTATTCAGATCTGCGAAGTGTATTCTGATCATCTGCATCATGTATGCATCTGCCTAGAAGTGGAAGAGGAAGACCTATTTTCTCGAAACTATAAAGCTTGCCCTCAAGTTAAAGACGAAGGAAGAAGCAACTTCCATTTTGGCAGGCAGTCGACAACTGAAATCCATCATTGCTGAATGAAGTAAGAATTTTTTTCTAGGTTAACTTGTTTTGACTAACTTTTGGCATTTGATCATTTATTTTTTTCTATTGATGAAATAGATTTTGATGGAAATGACTAGTTAAAGTGATTAACAAAGAAGCAGATGTGTTTGAAGAGAGGAGGAAGAAGGAGAGAGGAGAAGAGGAGGGATAAGAGAGAGAGAGAGAGAGAGAGAGAGAGAGAATCGTTCGATCTAAAGTTTTCAAGAAACTGTCATTTCATGTAGAATTTATAATCTTTATAATTTCTTTTTAAGAAATTGTAATTTCATATCAAATTTTGAATTTTTGAGAGAGAGAGAGAGAGAGAGAGAGAGAGAGAGAGAGAGAGAGAGAGAGAGAGAGAGAGAATCGCTCAATCTAACTAACTTTTCAAGAAACTCATTTCATGATTAATTTTCAATTTTTATAATTTCTTTTTAAAAAATTGTAATTTCATATCAAATTTTGAATTTTCATAATTTTTTTTTTTATCGTAGAATATACCCAAAACGGTTCGCAAAGCCTTCCTTCAGCAGAAGAACACTTCACGGGGGATGAGACAAAAGATTTTGAAGGTTTTTTTTGGCGAGGATAGGTAGAAGAAATTCCATCCAAAAGGTGTTTTAAAGGAAATGACTGTATCTACAGTACACTTGCACCCACTGATGGCATTATTTACGTGTGGGAGTTTTCACCATCCTGTGTGTAATTTTCAACTTTTTAAAGTTATTAAAACCTTTTTAATGTTTTATTTATCCACAAGAACAATTTCATATTAGAAAAAATTACAGTATAGTACAAAGGAAGTATTGAAAATGGGTAGTATAAAAAAGTTTGACTGGGTAAGTTGCCGTTTGCCTTGGCCCTAATGGTATTATTCCCAAAAGGTATTTGTTTCGAAATAAGCGAATTTCCAATTCTGCGAGGCTGTGGATCGACCAAATTCTCTCATAATTTGGGACCATATATATATATATATATATATATATATATATATATATATATATATATATATATATATATATATATATATATATATATATATATATATATATATATATATGAATTTAGGTAAAAATGGCACAGGAAGAAATGGCACAGGAAAATATGGCACAAGTTAAAAAATAGGAAAAAATGGCACAGGAAATAATGTGACAAGTTAAAAAATAGGAACAAAAGGCAAAACTTGAAAAAATTAAAGTTTCCTAATTTAGAAAAATAAATAAAAGAACAAACTCTCACTTCATGCTTCTTTTGTCCATTGCTTATAAGTAAACTACCTCTCACTTCATGCTTCTTTTGGCCTTTGCTTATAAACTAACTCTCACTTTGGTTATTATTTAACTGTTTCAGTAGTCTTTTAGCTATCCAGCATAACTTACTTCAGCTATTCAACAACCATCATGGAAATTTTAAGAAGTAATTAAGGAAAGGAAAATATCAGCTTCCAAAGACACATGTATACCAAGCAAATTGTAAGATCAACTGTGATCAGATGGAGATGTGTAAAGAGAACCTCTTTTTGTAAAGGTAGTATGGCATCCAGCCTTGATGTGACTGATCCTCAACCAACTCATGACCATAACCACGCTACTGATTATGCAGCTATAGCTGCTGCAAAAAGCCTCAACAAAATGAAGGTAAAAGTAGCAGAGACGGAAGACAAACCTAGCCAGATATACAATAGAAATCTTGTTGAGTTACCAGCTGAGGCAAAGGCATTACTCCCAAGCGAAGATGTCATAAAAAGAACATTACGCAACCAAAGATCGAAGCTCTACCCGCCAGTACCTGAAAAACTTGAGGATTTGAAACTAACCGGAGAATGGACAAAAACGGCTGGTCCTGAGCCCAAACTATTTTTGTTTTTTGACAATGGACCATGCACAGACAACCACATTATTGTTTTTGGTTCTGAAGAATCTCTGCGGTTGCTCTCTTTTGCTGATACATGGCTGATGGATGGAAACTATGCGATGGCTCCACCAGGTTTTTTTTACAGCTGTATGTAATACGCAACCCAATTGGTACACTGCAGTTTCTACGGTTTTTGCATGCCTGCAGAGTAAAACACAAGATACGTATGAAACACTGCTTCAAGCAGTAATGGATCGCTGCCAAGAAATTGAACTATACCTGACCCAACAACCATAATAGTTGACTATGAACAGGCAGTCATACTAGCTATAAAGACCATTTTTGGACCCGAAACACACACAAGGTTGCTTTTACCACTTGACGACTCAGAATACTTGGAGAAAGATACAGAACTTTGGCCTTACCAGCTATTACAAAGAAAGTGAAGAATTTCGTCAGTTCTGTGGAGAGATTAACTCGCTGGCATTTCTACCTATCGAAAATTTTTTTAAAGGAATGGAGTTACTTGAGTCAAGATGTCCTGATGAGGCTGCTCCATTGCTAGAGTACTTTGATCAAACTTATGTATCTGGTACAAGTGTTCAGAGAGGGAGAAGAGCTGTTCGGCGTATTCCACCAAGATTTCCTCCAGAACTTTGGAACGTGCATAAGGCTACAATGAACGACTGTCCCAGGACGAACAACTTATGTGAAGGTTGGAACATAAATTTTATCATCTTATTGGTTACCAGCACCCATCTATATGGAAATTGATAAGAACTATTCTGAAGGAAGAATCTGTTGTGAGTGCAGTGATTGCACTTGATTCAGTTGGTGAACCCCCACGGAAAAAAACAAAGAAAATTTATTCTGACATGCAACAAAGATTGAGGAATTTGTGCAAAGACTATATTGAAGGAAGGAAAAACTTGGACGAAGTTTACGAGGATTTGGACATAATATTGGATTTTAATTAAAGACTATATTTTAAGTTTCGAATACGTTTTAGAGAATGTTTTTTTACGTCAAATATACCTTATTTTATGTTTCAAATAAATCTTTAAAAATTATTTCCTGTGCCATTTTTTCCTATTTTTTACTTGTGCTATTTTTTCCTGTGCCATTATTACCACGCACCACACACACACACACACACACACACACACACACACACACACACACACATATATATAATATATATATATATATATATAATATATTATATATATATATATATATATTTGCTACGTTTTATCGATCTCTTTCGTCTACCAGCATTCAAGTAATTATTTTGATTTGTAAAAAGGCAGCCATATTCCTCCAAATATCAACTGATTTGGGCGGGAAACCAAAGCTAGCCTGCCAGATGTAGGAATTTCCTAAGTTGGGGGAAAATAGACTTGTCAGCTTTAGGGACGTATCTCAAAAGGGAAGGATGTAGGCAGACTGGTACTTCTTAGGCCTATATCTTAAGCTCTTTTTCCTTTGAACCCTCTGCTGGCTGTATGTTCTGTTTCCAGGATTGCCCTGCTCGTGGGGGGTTAAGCTGACTCCCAACGTCGGGATTTTCTTCGACTTTTATTATTTTTTTTTTTTATGATTCATGCCCGGATGTTCTGGGCCGATGACAAGGCCTTGAAGAGGCGCTCACTCTAAAACTCTTAGGGTGAGATACAATAAAATTTGGTCAACAAAACAGCTTTATTATGAAAAATAAACATTTAAATACATTAACAGTACACCGAAACTAAAGTTCCTAGTAGAATTCCACAGTACACGCAGTTTCGTACTGCTCTCACCATTTTAATTCAAATACCCTGAAAATTCTCATGGCCTTTTTATGTGGTAGCATATAGGGTCTTTGATGTCACGTGCTTGTAAAGCACTAAGTCCACAACTGGACGAAAAATCTGCACAATACGAGACCCATTGACTCAATATCACAAACAATATCATTCTTGCACTGGCAGCTTTCGTTTGCTGCATAAATCGAGTCCCTCATCGCAGGGATGGCACATATATACGTGGATAAAGTTAACTTACTGTTACGACGGAATTTGACCTAGCATGGCGATGGCTGGGAGATGGAGAATTGAGAGACACACAAATTTCACGGTACTTACAGGGTTCAGGTTCTGGGCAGGAATGAAGCGTCGCTTCGCCCTTCTTCAAAAGAAACTTACGCTTTCCCGCGTGAACTACAGAATCCTTGTAATTCAGGCGGGAATCATCGTTTATTTAAACATTACGGAAATCACTTAATCTATTTTACTCCTGAATGTGAAATATGACAGTTACGTTATCATTTAAGATCAAGGAATTGACTTAAAGTTCTGGCTGAAGGCCGTAATCTGCAAATTCTTGAATGGCTACGGAGTCCTTGGCTCCAAATTTCTACATAGATAATTTATCTCGTACTAGTGATTAGCAAATTATATTTATTAATGAAAATTCATAACGTCTTCTTTACTATAAGACGCGCTCCTTCCCCGCCATGCATTTAGGAATTGCGTCTTAAACTGTATTGTATTGGACAGCTTTCTGTTCAATGAATCGCCCGCGAGATCCCTCAGTCTTGCCCCAATTTAACGCAACACTTGTGAAGTTAAATGGCGGGGATTTCGAATGATCAGTTCGAAATTCACGACACCCAACACCCATGAAAAACACCTGGATTCGGCCTCAGACAGCTCCAGTTCGTGACCTCGGACGGATGTCCGACCACCCGCCTTCCATTTAGGCCTATCCATGGTGTTAGTGGCGCGCCCGTGCCCCATACCTGAGACAAAGCCAGGCCGCATTTTCTACAAAGATCCACTGAACATGGCATCCAGGTATGTCTTGTGAAGCAGCATATTGCCAGTTCCTTCCCTCCTAATTTTCATAAATCAAACTTCTACTCCATTGAATATCCCTTTGTTTCTCACTGCCTCATGGCCGCATGTTTCCCTTGTGTGATCGTCCCAGACCATTGAAGTCTTCAGTGCATACCTCAGTGAAACATTAGAGTTCCTTTGCCCCAGTGTTAGAGAACTGAATAATCGTAATTTGTGCAAGAAATCCTTTTTCTTTTATCTTGTCTAATCTGGGATTTTTTTCCAGATCCCCCGAGTCACGTGTCCAGTCTGTCCGCCCGCAAGTGTTGCATTACCGCAAGATATCAAAACCCAGCTTTCATTAATGAATTTCATTTTGCGCCAGCAATCATTCACTTGAGAGATATTATTAGTCCATGTGGGGACCAGTTGCATTTACTTTTCTCCAGGCAAGTAAGGGCCCCTTGTAAATAAATAGCTGTAGAGTAATTAGCTGAGTTTCTGGCGACCTTTCCTCTAGAGTAAATGTTCACTTTAAATCCTTCTTACGGTAAGTTCAAATAATTTTCACTTTGTTCTCCCTCAACTATTTATGTTTACGTATCGGAGCCTCTTTCAAGGCTGGGCTCATACGTAACAATGACGACTGCTTGCCAGCATCGAATCTGGGCTTGCTTAAAAAAAGCTTGTAAATCCCGTTATCCCTTGTAAAATGTAAGAAGTAAATGTTGTTACAAAGCGAAACAAAGCACACTTGCAGCGGAAGACACACAATGGCTCATGGTAAGGTATACCATTCATATAATATGATTATTTTATAGCAAATTTTAGCTTAAGGTACATTTAAGTATTTTTATTACGAAGTGTTTAAAAGAGTATTAGTTAGAAATATTATATTGTAACGGCCAGAGCGCCGAGTGAATTCTATTTTGTAAATTGCATTGTTTTCGTTCTGACGAGACACTAACACGTGTTAGATAGATGCCAGAAAGTACTAGATCAAACTAGGAAGTGCTTTGCCAGGATTTATTGTCGTGTAAGAAAGCCTAGCTAGTTAGGAGTGTTCTACTAATAGTTACAGCAAAAGAATGTGACGAAATTCTTTGTGTGGTTGATATGTTAGGGGAATTTGTTTTAACTTAGTTTCATTCCAAGTGTTGGTAACTGCCAGCTCTAGTCAGCTGAGCATAAACGTGTGCTCAAGCTGGCCAGCTTTGTAAGCTTTCGCACATGCGCTATCTCAGCCAACCTTTGGTTCGCCCAGAGCGGCAGCCATGTTGTTTATCCCTTTAAGCATTATCTCAACGATTCAAGCAAAGTAACGTAAGTCTTGATGTTTTAACGTAAATAATATCAATCTTCGTACTAGTATCTATCATTCTGCCAGAGAAATTAACGTAATTCGCCTTGAATAAGAAATTAGAATTTCGTGTTGTAAATCGCCCCGTGTTTACAGAGAATCAGCTGTTTGAACGACACGCTGCCCAACCCGCTCACACGTTTCACCTAGCATCGCTCACTCGCTCGCTGAGCGAAAGTTTCATTCCACTTCGGACTTAACGTAACCTCTTTTTACAATTGTTTGCTAACATTTCATCTTAAAATCCTTACCGTCATTTCACTTGTCACAGGGACCTAGTATCCTTACGTAAAGTTAACGTAAATCTTCAAAGAGTAAATCACAAGAATTGTTAACGTAAAAAGCGTCTTTGTGAAATTCATATTGAAACACAAATCATTTCATAAGTGCAAGCCGCTACCATTAACGTAAAAATCGTTCATCGCTACCGCGTTATCGTTTTCATAAAACCTTATCCAAAGCAATTCTTTCATCACACGTTAACGTAAGTAAATCATTTAACACAACTGCGTCATATTAAAACTAAAAGTATTAGTTCAATTAAATACAAGGGAGTTCATTCATATATCATTTTCACCCTCTCCGAGAGAGAGAGAGAGAGAGAGAGAGAGAGAGAGAGAGAGAGAGAGAGAGAGAGAACCAGAACCCATTATTCACGAAGCCAAGAGTACTATGCTCATTACTTATACGCATGCAGAATTAACATTATTTTAGTCTCTTGTGTCTTTCATTTACACTGAGCATGATACGTACGCACCTGTGTCCCTTGCAGTTTTGCAAGCATTTATTTCATTTATCGAGTACTTCAGCAAAGGACTGAGCATTTTCATATTACCATTACCTGTCGTTGCCCGAGTGGTCTTTTCATTTCTGTATCCCAAAAGACTTGCATATACCGCAAGCACAAACCGCACAGTGTGCCACCGCAACCTTCACTACTTCCAGACAAGGAAGCCTACCAGTCTAGGACTGGCCACCACCAGTGCACGTCAGGTCTTACCATTTTACAGTGCCACTAATTCGTGACACTGTCCATCGACTGGCTGCTGAAGTACTCCCACCTTTTACTTTCTCTCCTCCACCATTACACTCTGCCACGAACATAGTACCATTTCTCTTCAGTATATTTAGGTATACTGCATGTAGTGTCGTCCGACGGGACACACCAGCTCGCTACCAGTGGCCAAGGAACGCCTCCACAAGTGCCATTGCACCTGTACAGCCGTACAGGTAGCCATCAAACCTGCGTGTCCGTCCTTACGGAACGCCCAATTAATTAGTGTGTCCGTGTACAAGGGTCAGTGATCCTTCGGAACACTCCAAGGGAACGCCTCCCAAAGTGCCGCAACCAGCCCTAAGTGCTGTCAAACCTGCGTGTCCGTCCTTACGGAACGCCCAATCCATTAGTGTATCCGCTATCCCGGATCACCCAATCAAGGGAACGCCTCCCGAAGTGCCACAATACCAGCACTACTAGTGCTGTCCAAAAGGAACGCCTCCTCATAAGTGCCATTGCACCTGTACAGGCCGTACAGGTAGCCATTCTACCTGCGTGTCCGTCCTTACGGAATGCCCAAGTAACTAGTGTGTCCATGTACAAGGGTCAGTGATCCTTCGGAACACCCAATCAAGGGAACGCCTCATGAAGTGCCGCAATACCAGCACTACTAGTGCTGCCCAAGGAACGCCTCCATAAGTGCCATTGCACCTGTATTGGACCTACAGGCTGCCCATTCTAGCGTCTCCCAAGTGAGGAATGCCCTTAAGTGTGACGTACGCCGCACACTCCATGTGATTGTCTCACCTCATCAGAAGGTGCCATTCCAGAAGTGCCACCAACTTACGGGACACTTCCCAAGTGCCACAGAGCACCCAGTCTTTTCAGACTTTTTTCACTACCACGTCGCAGAACCCATTTCCAAGTGAGTGCCACTTTCCACAGTAGGCACTCCCATTCCATTCAGTACCCTTCCTGGCCATTATTTTCATTTTCATCCGAGCCTCTACTGCAGCCTAAGGGAAATGTCTTCCCCTGCTTCCCGCAACTTCTTTGCCATAGAGCTAGAGAAGCTCCGAATCCTCATAACTCTGGGCAAGGAGGCCGGTCACACTGGACCAGCACTTGACCAGTGGATAAAGGCGCAGCAGGATGCCGCACGCCTGCAAGAGAGAAAAGCCAGAGAAGCAGAAAGGAAGGCAAGTGAAGAAGAGAGTAAGCTTGAGCTAGCTCTCAAGGAACTCGAAATCAAGCGGGAGAGTATCTTAGCTCCAGCCACTCTGCCAGCCTCCAGCCCTGCACCCACTGTCTCTCTTAGTCCTGCCGTCTCTGGTCAGCCTGACATCCGTTCTATTTGTGAGCCTGGTCCTGATCCAGTGCCCGAGATAGAAATTCCTGCCGCATCCTGCCAGCCTCTTACCATTTTACCGCCTACCTCTTCCCTTTTGGAAGAGGTAAGCCCACCAGTTAACCCCGGACTTGCTTCCGAGGGTGATTCAATGGAGGATTCCTTAACCTCCCTACCTCAAATCACTGCCAGAGAGGACTCTTCACCGGTGCCAGAGCACACTGCCAGCCTTGGTGACTCCACAGATTCGCAACCTGTGGGGGCATCTCGGCCTTACCGTCCAGTGCCACGGAAGAAGTTCTGGAACAAGTTCTGCCGAGACTGTGGCCGCAAGGGTCACATGTCTGCCAACTACAGAGGGTGCGCGAATTACAATATTCCTGCCATCGCAATGGCAGTTACAAATCCTCCCTCACTAGGACCCCCAGCTAAGGGCCCTATAACAGTCGCACCCCTCCAAAGCCATTATCCGCCAAGCCACGTCAGAGCCTACGACGACGCTGGCGCTCAAATCTCCCTAATACGGGAAGACCGAATCCCCCGAGGGGCTAACGTCGATCGACGCAAATTAATCACCATTGAAGGTATCAACCATATTAAACTGATCCTTCCGACCGTCCAATTGAGGGTCACCAGACCTAGTTTCTCCAAAGTATGTACTCTTGCAGTTGCAAGCTACATTCCAGGAGGTTATGACCTCCTCCTAGGGCAGGACATGAGGTCTCCCTCTCATTTCAAAAAGCCTAGGGGTCCTAACCCCACGACCAATCTCTCCAAAGCAAGGAGTAATCGAAATTCTACTTCCTCCAGGAAGTATGTCCACCAACAGTCTCCCCTGTTACCAAGGAGGGAGATTGATCATTCCCAGTTCCATTGCAAAACCTGCAACGTACTAGGGCACTCCACGAATTGGCCTAGGTGCCCTAGCAGACTACCAGCAGCGGACACTGACCATATTCTACAAGGCTCAGCCTTCCAAAAGAGACAGGAGCTTCTGTCTCCCATTTCCAAGAGCACGCTGAGAGGTATTGCACCTCCGGTACCCGTCCCAGGTCCAGTTGACCTCAACACTCTGCCAGTGCCACTTGGCAGCACTGGGCAGTGCCAAGCTCCGTCCAGCCTGGACGTAGAGCCACCACAGACTTTGACCTCTGCGCCTGGCCCTGAGCTAGCGCCGGCGCCTAACCTAATCAAGGATCCTCCCACAGGAGATCCTCCAACAGGCATGGAGCTTACCACAGCCCATGGCCAATCTCCAGCCCATCATTCTTCTTCACCCTTACCTCTGTTGCCCGAGGATGAACCTCCGGCAGACCTAACCTTCGTACCTCCTCTGGAAAACCAGGAACTGCCCGACCAGAAGTCAGCCTGGAGTTATCCCCTTACGACGGTTGTCACAGCAGCCGGAGTGAGGGCCTCCCCTGCAGTAGGTTCCACCTCTACAACGGTTGCTGCAGAGACCGAAGTAGGGTGTTCTCCTGAAATCCCTCAGGCTACCACTGCCTCTGCTCCTGACGGCATTTCTGGCCTTACCCCACCCAGTAGTCGTGCCTCCGTCTACTCCTAGGACCTGTATAGCCAGGTCCTGGAGGAATAAGAGATAAGAAGAAGAGAAGGGACGTCATTAACATACTAACAAAAGAGCCACATGCTCTCCTTGACACCTGTGCCCAAGGTACAGTGTCACATTCATTAGCAGAATGATCCTGGCACCTACCCAGAGAAGGTAGCCAGCCTGATCTCTGCCAGTAAACTAACCCTCTAACCCCTAGAAATTGTGATACTAACACTCATGTAAATGTCATAATTACCTCATTACATTTCCATCCTGGTACACTAATCACTCATCATCCTCACGCATCATTACCTCACATCATGTATTTTAACAATTCCGTCGCTGAACTGCTGCTGTGCGTACCACACTCTGGAATGATTGCGTCTCGAATTAACTGTAATGGGTAGGTTAGGCTAATGATTTAGTACCAGGGCATTAGGTTAGTAGCAAGTAGAATTTTCAAGTAACCTTATCTAGGGGTAGAGTAGACTGTCGTCACAGACAACCCGTAGTTATTACTTAGGCTAGACTACATTACTACATTAAGTTAGTACACTTAGCATCTCCACCTATAAGTTAGGTAGGTCACTGTAGTTAGCTGTATTGCTGCTCAAAAAAAACTTCAAGTTAAGAGTAGGAGAACTGGGTAGTTGAGACGATCAACTTATTTAAGCCAAGACCTTCACGCCCGAAAGGGAGTGAATGCCTTCTTAACAGGGGGAGCTGCTACGTTTATCGATCTCTTTCGTCTACCCAACATTCAAGTAATTATTTTTATTTGTAAAAAAGGCAGCCATATTCCTCCAAATATCAACTGATTTGGGCGGGAAACCAAAGCTAGCCTACCAGATGTAGGGATTTCCTAAGTTGGGGGAAAATAGACTCTTGTCAGCTTTAGGGACGTATCTCAAAAAGGAAGGATGTAGGCAGACTGGTACTTCTTAGGCCTATATCTTAAGCTCTTTTTTCCTGTGAACCCTCTGCTGGCTGTAGGTTCGTTCTGTTTCCAGGATTGCCCTGCTCGTGGGGGGTTAAGCTGACTCCCAACACCCATGAAAAACACCTGAATTCGGCCTCAGACAGCTCCAGTTTGTGACCTCGGACGGATGTCCGACCACCCGCCTTCCATTTAGGCCTATCCATGGTGTTAGTGGCGCGCCCGTGCCCCAGACCTGAGACAAAGCCAGGCTGCATTTTCTACAAAGATCCACTGAACATGGCATCCAGGTATGTCTTGTGAAGCAGCATATTGCCAGTTCCTTCCCTCCTAATTTTCATAAATCAAACTTCTACTCCACTGAATATCCCTTTGTTTCTCACTGCCTCATGGCCGCATGTTTCCCTTGTGTGATCATCCCAGACCAATGAAGTCTTCAGTGCATACCTCAGTGAAACATTAGAGTTCCTTTGCCCCAGTGTTAGAGAACTGAATAATCGTAATTTGTGCAAGAAATCCTTTTTCTTTTATCTTGTCTAATCTGGGATTTTTTTCCAGATCCCCCGAGTCACGTGTCCAGTCTGTCCGCCCGCAAGTGTTGCATTACCACAAGATATCAAAACCCAGCTTTCATTACTGAATTTCATTTTGCGCCAGCAATCATTCACTTGAGAGATATTATTAGTCCATATGGGGACCAGTTGAATTTACTTTTCTCCAGGCCAGGGCCAGAAAGGGCCCTCTTGTAAATAAATAGCTGTAGAGGTGGAT